>NC_067475.1:4575003-4875003 GCF_947179515.1 Apodemus sylvaticus
ATAGATTATACATACATAGTGTGGTTGTGTATAATAATATTTAAAAATGTCCATAGTTTTCATCTGTTTACTATAAGCATGGATATATTTATCATCTGCCAATGTGCATATTACATAATATACATTTGTTCTAAGTAAATTAGATTATAAAAATTAAAACATCAGGACAAGAATTGATACAGAATATTGTACTAAATTCTAACAGGAAGTTAGCCATGGAGAAAACATCATCCAGTAACAATAAAATGTCAAACAAAGTTTCACAGGCAACAAGGTCCCTCATGCAGAAATACTGTGGAAACATCCCCCTTGGCCATGTATGCCTCTCTCCACCTTTCACATAGATTTGTTCCTGAGTGTTTGGAATCAAACCTCATCACTGATCCTGAGTTCTGTGGTTTCACAGTACTCAGATTCCTTTTTCTCACTGATACTCTGTTTTTTTAAATTAGGTATATTCTTTATTTACATTTCAAATGTTGTCCCCTTTAATGGTTCCCACCTCCCCTGAAAACCCCATAAGCCATCTACCCTTTCCCAATCAACCCACCCCCACTTCCCTGTCCTGGAATTCCTCTACACTACAGCATCAAGTCTTTCCAGGACCAAGGGCCTGTCCTCCCTTTGGTGTCTAACAAGACCCTCCTCTGCTGCCAATGCATTTGGAGCCATGGGTAACTCCATGTGTACTCTTTGGTTGATGGTTTTGTCTCTGGGAGTTCTGGGAGTACTGGGTGGCTCATATTGTTGTTCCTGTGGCACTGAAAACGCCTTTAACTCCTTGGGTCCTTTCTCTAGCTTCTCCATTGGCGACCCTGTGCTCAGTTCAATGGCTGGCTGAGAGTGTCCACCTCTGTATTTGTCATGCACTAGGAGAGCCTCCCAGGTGATAGCTTTATCCAGCTCCTATCAGCCAGCACTTGTGGACACCCACAATAGTGTTTGGGTTTTGTAACTGTATATAGAATGCAGCCCTGGGTGGGGTAGCCGCTGGATGATCTTTCCCTCAGATTGGGCTCAACCTTTTGTCTTTGTACCTCCTTCTGTGGGTATTTTTCCCCCTTCTACAAAGGACACAAGGATCCATACTTTGTTCTTCCTCCTCCTGGGCATCACTTAATATGTGAAGTGTGTCTTGGGTATTCCAAGCTTCTAGGATAATATCCACTTATCAGTGAGTGAATAGGGTAGTCCTGGTGAGTAAATCAGTGAGTGTTGAGGATAGTCTTGGTGTTGTTTGCATTTTTATGCTAATTCTACTTTTCCAGGAGGGGCTATGGACAAGGAGTGAATCATGCACACAGGTGACTTCTTGTGAGCCTTCGCCCCACCTTAACTTATAAAATAAAGGCTAGAGCGGATGATTGGACAGTTGAGGGGAAGTTGGAGCTGAAAAGTTTTGGGGAGAAGAAGGAGATAGAAAATGGAGGAGGAAGAAAGAAGGAAGATGGGGAAAGACAAAGATGATGCATATTCTGCATAGCTTTAAATGGCCACAGGTTGCTATGAGTATCTTATAAGGGATGGATAATTACAGGACAACTTGTTTTATATAGGTGGGCAATTTATATTTATATTAATTGGCTCTGAGTTTGTTGTGTGGGCGTTTTGTGGGGTAAGAATTTACTCATATAAATCTGACTTATAAATTCCATGCCTGAGAGGCTCTGCCAGAGCCTGACAAAGAGAGAGGCGTAAGCTTGCAGCCAACCATTGGACAGAGTTCGGGATCCCCAATGGATGGGTTGATGAATGGATGGATGGATGGATGGATGGATGGATGGATGGATGGATGAAGGAGTTGGAGAAGGGACTGAAAGAGCTGAGGGGGTTTGCAGCCCCATGGAGGGAACAACAATGTTAATAGTTTGATGCCCCCCCCAGAGCTCCCGGGGACTAGACCACAAACCAAAGAGTACACATGAGGGACCCATGGCTCAGGCCGCATATGTGGCAAAGGATGTCCTTGTCGGACATCAGTGGGAGGAAAGACTCTTGGACCTAAGGGTGTTCAATGCCCCAGTGTAGGGGAATGCCAGAGTGGGAGGACAGTACTGGGTGGGTGGTGGAGGAGCACCCTCATAGAGGCAGGGGAAGGGGAGATAGGATTGGGAATTTCTGAAGGGGAGACCTGGAAAGGGGAAAATATTTGAAATGTAAACAAAGAAAATATCCAATCAAAAAAAATCCAAGCATCTAGAGTTTTGATTTTACTGGGGTACTTGGATTTGGGGCTTCCAGCCATAAGGGGGTGGATGTCTAGTAATGTGAACAGAAGCCACAGCAAGAGAACTGTGATCAGTGGCTGCACGGGGCTAGCTATGTAGGCAGCAAGGTTGCTGGGCAGAGTAGCTGGGTTTAGTGAGGGATGGTGCCTGATTATTTTTTAATATTTCCTGCAACGATACTCAGTATTAAAACACCTAGGATGGTCTCCAGGGCAAAACACACAGACCCAGATGAAGCAAGCCTTACGAGATCCCAGCAGGTCCAGGCCTTACCGACAATAATGCCTCCTCCATTTTTATATTAAGTAAAAATAAAATTGCATGAGTTTAGAGGATATCCAGTCCATTACAGCCTACACTTGTGGTGACAGACCAACTTCCTTTCCAGTGACATCGACATGGCACCTCCATGCTTCTGTTTACCCTTACAAATTGTGATGAAGAAGTAACATACAAAGGAAGTGTTGTGCCCATGAGTCATTATACAACCCTCTATAGTACTAACCCTAGACAGTCTCATTCACATGAACACTGAGGAGCTGTTCTTGAAGCCTAGAATCTTAACTGTACAGATGCTCACTCTGGCTCTGTCAACTATGGGCAGCTGCACAGGCTCCACAGCCAAGCTTTCCCAACTAAGACGTCCCAAAAAAGACGTTTTTTCCCTATGCTGAGAGGCATTACACTGCACTTGCTGTGTGACAGCTTCCTCCAAGACGGAAATATTCTATTCTCCGGAGAAAATTCTTAAACAGCCCAAAAATAGCTTCAGAAAGTCCCTAAAACTGAACAGATTCTCTAGCCCTGCTGCTCCCAAGTTGTAAACAAGCCAAGCTGCTGAGAGTCACTTCTGGAAAAAAAAGAAAAAAAAAAAAAAAAAAAAGGAGCTCCAGAGAACTCTGAGACTAGACCCAGCTGCCTGGAAACAGTTTAGAAAACCGAGTCCCTTGGAAAGGACACTTTCTAAACTGTTGGGCTTTGTGAAATCTGTGCAGTATACACTAGCTTTCCAGGTTTTGTATATTGATACCAGTGCTGAGGTGGATTTTGGTGATACAGATATCTTTGGGTCAGTTGTGGTTCTATAAGTAACCCTTCATCCATATTACTGTAAATAAACTAAATAACATTCATTAGTTCATCAGGCAAGACTTTGGTGGTGTCTAGTTTGGCCTGTCGTGGGTTCTCTATCTGAAGTAAGGAGATATCTGTTATGCCTCCTCAGGCGAACTTGTGTCACACAAGATCGATACATCACCCTTGGATCCTCTGTATACTGGTTTGCATGAGAGATGTTCTTAGTAGGTGCCAGGTCACAAGTCAGGTGGGCTCCTATATGTCAGTGATGATGGTGTGATGATTTGACTCCCACCTGAGCTGAGTTTAACTAGGAAACAGAAACCTATATCATTTTTCAGAAGCTCTTCCCAGCTAGTTGCACACTGCTAATCTGTCAGCAGCAGCTCACGTGTCTGAGAAGCCCCCCTGCGCAGCACCTGGCTGTTCTAGCTTCTGAGCAGCCCATGCACACCCCTCCATCTGCCCACATGAAACCCCACCAGCTTCTTCATCTTACTGCTATCTTCTACTATCCAAGGCAGCTGGCCAGGATTTCATTGCACTGTTCTTTTCATGGAGTGTCTGTGTGTGATGGTTTCTTGGTGCATCTATTTGTGTTTAACAATGAAACTGGGAAGGACACCTGGGTCCTCCTTTGGGGACCCAGTCCTGTCTTTAAGGGAACCAAAATCTGCTCCTCAGCACACTTGTGATGTACATCATTTGTGACTGACATCCACCATATTTGACTCTAGATTCTGAGTCCCTCATTCTCACAATTTCTCTTCTCACAGACTGGTGTGAATGTCTTTCCCTCAGAAGTATCCAATGACTTTCACTTTGGTGACTCCACCAATCCTGTTTCCTGTCTCCTTAATTTCTTTTCTCTCTTGGACTTGGGTACTAATAAGCATTGATCTCATTTTTCCTGCAATAAATCTTGACCTTAGCATAAACCAATCTTAATGGCCAAAATACTCAATTTCCAAATTCTCATGCCTGGTAACAGCTTCTGACAACATGAACCAATGAGCCAAATTCCTTTACCTCTAGTCTTCTCTGCTCTCCACCTTGTCTCTCCTTCTGATCACTGGGTTCACTTTTACAGAAATTCAAATACATTTTGGGTATGAATAACACTAAAATATTATTATCACATGCTGTTATAATCATTTTAAAAGCTGGCTTGAGAGATGGAATTTGATCTGCCCACTCTAGACCCAAGTGTGTTTGTTCAAAGTTTTCCTATAAAGTCTCCATTCTGGATCAGACTGGCCATCTAACTTTGTGACAGAGAAATAGAGAGGAAAATGAACCTCTGCCCCACCTCCACTGTCCAAACACATTGACAGTTTGTGCTTCAGAATAGTTAAGAGAACATTCCAGTAGAAGGTACTACCTCTTGTTTCAGACCCTCTTCCTTTTGCTCTTAGTTTTGCTTGCTATCTTTAAAACCTTTGTTGAGAAAAACATGTAATTTGTAAAATCTTTAATAAAAAAGTTGACTTAAAACTTGTAAAAAGATATGGAGCTAATCTTAATTTGCTATAATGTATCACACATATATGTGTATATCTTGTATTTAAATCTCTCTTATTTATCCAAATAGATATTTAAAAATTAGACTAAGGAAACAACACAAAGCCTCTAAGATATTTTAGGGAAGGTTAGTTACTTGTATGATAATTTTTGTCCTAAAAGTAAAATAAAAAACTAAGACAAAACAAACAAACAAAAAAAACAAGAAAAAATAAGGGCAAAAACATAAACATGGTTTATGGTAAATAGGACTTATGGACAACATGTTTGACTACTAAGATTTATGGCTTTCTAAGGCTATAATGGTCTCTTCAGGCTAACAAAAACTGATTTAAAGACATAAAACTACGAGGTCATTGCTAACTATGTTAAGCTTTAGATATTTAGATAAGCTGAGTTGCTGGAAAAGAAAAAAAAAAACGGTGGTATGCTATAAAAGAGTACTCAACCACTTTGGAAATCAGTCTGGCAGTTCCTCAGAAATGTGGGCATGACACTTCCGAAGGACCCTGCTATAACACTCCTGGGTATATACCCAGAGGATTCCCCAGCATGCAATAAGGACACATGCTCCACTATGTTCATAGCAGCCCTATTTGTAGTAGCCAGAAGCTGGGAAGAACCCAGGTGTCGCTCAACAGAGGAATGGATACAAAAAATGTGGTATATTTACACAATGGAGTACTATTCAGCCATTAGAAACAATGAATTCATGAAATTCTTAGAAAAATGGATGGAGCTGGAGAACATCATACTAAGTGAGGTAACACAGTCTCAAAAGATCAATCATGGTAAGCACTCACTGATAAGTAGATATTAGCCTAGAAACTTTGAATACCCAAGTCATAATACACATATTAAATGATGTCAAGAAAAATGGAGGAGTGGCCCCTGGTTCTGGAAAGACTCAATGCAGCAGTATAGGGGAATTCCAGAACAGGGAAGTAGGAAGGGGTAGATGGGGGAACAGGGGGAAGGAAGAGGGCTTATGGGACTTTCAGGGAGTGGGGAGCCAGAAAAGGGGAAATCATTTGAAATGTAAAGAAAGAATATATTGAATAAAAAAAAAAGACTACCGTAAAAGGAACTGAAAAATGAGGCTAGCCATTTCTGTGGACTGTATTTATGATTAAAGTTTATTCCAATCCTCATTTAAAGTTTAAAAATTAAGGCTCAACAGGGATAAAAATTACAAAATCCTAATTGTATAAAAATTACTAATTTGTAAACTGTGAACAATAGTTAAAACATGCACATTAATGATCAATTTTTTTAATGGATTCAACACTATGTTTGTAGACATGCTATGTATGGATATAAAATTCATTTGCAGAGACAAGCTTTAACCTTGGTATTTAATATGGTATTAAAATTCAATCTGAAACATGTAACAAACAAATAGTAGTATGCTTAATATAAAATAATTGGGACCTGGATAATGGTCCTCAAATCTCCCAGAGAGATCTGAGATGGCATTTAAGATGTATACTGGACAGGAGAAGCAGGAAAAGGCTTCATGAGAGAGATAGAAAAACCACCACACTCCTGATCCTGAGGCTACCCTCAAAGAAGGTGAGGCACCAGCAACTCCACCTTGGACCCAATACAGGTGAGACAACACTGGTCAGTGGGCAAAAATCTGCCCCTCACATCGTCTGTTTCCAGGCCCAACCTATGGGAAGAGAAGACACCGGATGGTTGACTCCCCTTCATTGCTTTGCCTAGGACTGTCTCTGCCCTGGGACATCACCATCATCATGATTCCCAGGGAGGAGCCATGGAAATAGTGCATATAGCAGATAAGACTGTCATTTGTAATTGACATTAAGGCCATTTGCTCTTAACTTTGTGTTTAATCTCTGTGATGACGGTTGAAGGCAGCTTTACCTACCCAAGGCCAGAAGTCTGCTCTGTTCCCTCAAGCCTTCTAATGACAAGTCACAACAGGTCTCTTCTGCTCCCCCATGCCTTCTAATGATTCCCATCTTCTTCCTGATTTCTTTCTCAAATCCATTACTGGGAAGGGATATTACAACTAAACCTTACTTCTTTTCCTTCAACTCCTTCTCCCTAGCACTTAAGGATCAACCTCTTCTGGTTCCTTTTAAATACAAATTAAATATATTTCCCTATCTTATAGCAAAGAAATAAATCATGATAATTGTATAGAAAATGAAACAAATATTTTGACAGATAAAATATTTTGGTGTTTCCTCTGGTCAAAGTTAAAATGTCTAATTTCACAATAGAAGACATTCTGACTTCACAATAGCTTTGGCTACAAAAGATGTATACGTTGCTTTCTGATGTTACAAGTTTGAGAGCTTAAAAAAAAGTTTCAGTATCTGTGTCTTTTAAAAACTGAGGTTCCATCACTTCCAAGCCTAAATTGGTTATCAAATCAAATCAAAACAAAACACCAAAAACATCCAAATTCTAATTCGGTCTATGAATGTTTCAAGAATAAAGCCAGGCCTTGCTTTTTCCTAGTATTAAGGCTGCCTGCTGAGATGGGTAGACTCATAAACATATTTCAGTGAAAGAAACAAACTAAAACTACCATGAAACTGAAACATTTTTTAAACTGTTACTTTTTGTGTCTACAATGTTTAGAAAGACTTTTCAGTGGCTGATCTCAATAATCCAACATCTACATCTCATGGTAAATGATTAGATGTTTCCAAATAAAAAGAAAGAGAAAAAAATCTGTGTAGTTTTACAAGTTGTGGGATTCTGAGAAAGTGACTTAAGATATGTGAAAAAATGAGTTTTAAACTTGATAATATAATAGGGAAATTTCAAAGTCAAAATTTAACACATCAATGTTAAGCTTCTACTTAATAATCAATAGAGTTGTCATAAGTGATTAATTATCTTTGGAAATAGTTATAATTATCAAAATATAAAAGCTTTAAAAATAATTATAATTATCATAGTTACAGACTCAAAAAACTTCCTTTGGTTGTTTTAAACTTGCTCATGTTTATGCTAATAGCTCTTTAAGCTTTATTTTGCTAAGGCTCAAAGTATAAGTATGCCTGAGCTATTTACAGATACTTATAAACTACTTTCTCTATGAAGAGAATTTTAGTGTAGAGTAAAACAGACAATGGCCCTGCTGACATATCTAAAACTTTTATCTCTTTCTGTCACCTTAAAACAATTCATATAAGCTTCAAGGTGTCATGTCTTGGATCCCTCTGTTATATCGCAAAAGGACTCTGGATCTCTTGCCTGATAAGTACTTCTGTCAGTCAAAGAGGCCACTAAAGATTAAGCTTCCCTGCCTACTGAGTATCCCTGAGGGTGAGCTCTTTTCTTCCTCTGGTCTTGGGGTCCCATTCCACGGTCCCAGCCACCAAGATGGCCACGATAAAAACCCTAATCGCCTTAACTTTATCAGCCTAAGCAGATTTCCACCCAGCTGGCAGATACCATTCCAGAATAAGCCTCGGTCCTGAAACTACTACAAAACCATCTCACCTCAGTAGCATTTGTGGTCCTACAAAACCTAAGGGCTCTGACTTGCTGACCCCAGAGAAAGAGGAGCTTAGCTCTCTCAATGAAGAATGCTGTTACAATGTACCTGATCTGACAACAGAGAAGAGAGGATTAGGAACCTGCATGAGATGACATGCAGCATCTTACACTTTCCAGCATACAATGATGCAGGGTTCTCACTCTGGTCTCTTTTGGGCTCTTGGTTCATGTCATTTTTTGGTCCTGTGATCTCTATCTTTCTCTTAGTAATGATGGCCAGGTGTCTCCAAGAGTTCTTTTTCAGAAAAGAATTATTGTGTTGACCCAACATTCAATGGAATGAATGTTTCTAACAGAATTACTTTAGATCTCTTAATATCACCTGCAACTTTGATCCCCTGTTTTGGACCAACATTCCAGAGTCATTTTTTCAATGCTTCCTCCCAGCCAAAAGTAGACAGGGGACCCCCCATTGCCCCTTATCAGGAAAGAGTGGGATGGTATACCATGAAGGGAAACTCTTAAATGTCAGTGTTGATAGCAATGTCTCACTCTCACCAGAGCTAGTTTTAACTAGAAAACAGAAACCTAAAATATTTCTCAAAAGTCCATCCTAGTTTTCTGCATACTGCTAACCTGTGAGCAGCTCATCCCCCTGAGAAGCCTCCATGCTAAGCACTATCTGGTCCAGCTTCTGAGCTGCCCCTGCCTGCCCTACCTGCATGAGACCCCAAAAGTTTCTTCAGTTCTTTATCTAGGTTCTGTCCTCTAAGATCCCACGGAGTCCCCCAGTTTGCCTGTGTGCATGTGTGTGTGTGTGGGGGGGGTATTAAATTTCTCTCCATGAGTGGCTCTACACACATTATGCTTGTATATTTGCATACTTTGTCCTCCATTAGTGGTGTTCTTTAGGGATGTTATGGGTCATTTAGGAGGTGCAACATTGTTGAGGAATTTATATTACTGAGGGTAAGCTTTGAGGTTTATAGACTCCTTTACTTCCTGTTTGCTTGCTCTGCTCTTTTAAGTTGAGATATGATCTCTCAACACTCTGTCCCTACCACTTGCTACCATTGCTCCCTGCTATGATGATCAGGCCTTTATACCTCTGCAGCTATCAGTCAAACAAACACCTCAGTTATAAGTTGTTTGATCATTGTATTTTAGCACAATAACAAAAGTGTAACTGATACACCTAAGATTTTGGGCATTATGGAAACTCAATAATAATCTGTTCTTGCCTGTTATAGGTTTGGAAAAATGCAATGAATGCAACATTTCTAAAGATATTGGTAGAATACAGGGAGTTTGATAATTTATGTGGAATTTAACATTGACATGTGTCACTGATGTCAAACACTCAATGTGTTAACCAATATAAATGATATTTATATCTGTCTCATTTACCCTATACCCAGAGATAACACAATGAAAACAATGAATAACAAGGTGGACAGAAAACGCTTTCAGCAGTTTTCCCATATTTTATTCTTAGCCAAAACGTGTTATCAAAGAACTTGAATAACCAATGTTGCAGAAATTAGTAACCATCATTCACTGTCACCTTTAAATCTCAAAATAGCTGTTTGCAATGATTCAAGCAAGGTCCTCAATCAAGCAATTGACCATCTGTTGCTCAAGAATACAATAATTGCCTCATGCCAATGCCTTCTTCTTAACTAAGTTGAAACCACTCAAAAATCTGTCCATTGGAGACACCACCTAACTCACTTCTAAGGTCACTACTAGATACAAATAAAACACTCATATATGCATGCAAGGTATCAGTTTGCAATCGTCCATGTTCATGCTTTGCTGTGCTGTTTGAGGTTGCTGTGTAATATTCTGTACAAGTTTCCTGTAACATTGGATGAACATGATGTGTTTACACTAGTGTATTTGATAATATACAGTTTGCATCAGACAGATTCGTAGTAGAGAGGAATTCTATCCTTGCAGTTAGTGAATGAGGCTTCACTACACTCAGAACAGCTTTTTAAAATTCCCTAAAGCTTCCTGCCACAAGACCACAAGCTCTTGCTCTGCCACCACAAACTTTTGACTGATTGAGAGTTTCCCAAATGTTCCACAGGATAAGTTTTTCTATGACAAGAAGCATAGGACATTGGGTCTTCTCATATAAATAGCATCTGTTTTGGCATACTGCTGGGGAGGCCTGTCTGGGTCTGGTTGATCTTCAGAATTTATTAGCCAGTGTCTGGCTTAACAGATAGATCTTCAGGGACTTTATGCCCAAGTGGCAACCTGTCTACACAACATGATGGGGCCTGAGGAGCAAGTATATATTTTGCTTAACAGTAAAGAGTTAATAACTTGGTTTTGTTTGTTTGTTTGTTTGCCATGGTGTGGCATTTTAAAACCTGCCCTTTTGGACCACTCCAGAAAGTTTTAATCTGCTATCCCACACACTGATAAATTTGTTATTCTCTGGAATATCTGCACATGATCTTTCTTTTCAGTGGTTAACTAAAAAGGTTGTCTTAACATAGAAGGCCAATTGTCTAGAATGTCCACTCCAACCTGTACATGAATATGAGTTAGGAAGATTTCACAGTGAACAGGAAAAATGTCTCTTACTACTTGCCCTGGGACTACATCCCAGTATCCCTTTCTTATAAAATGCTTCATATTCTTGTAAATAGACTAAAAGACCACATTTGACAGATTAATAATTCAGTTTCTTCCCATGAAGTTATTGATCAAGAAGATGTATTCTCATAAATTCCTGTCATGTGCTGACATTTTTCATTGTTATCTGTTTTATATGCCCATTATTACATATTAAGCATAGCCAAATCTCAAAGACACATGAAAACTAATACTTAAGCTTATGGTGTTCCCACACCTACCATATAGCCTATATGTAAAGAACCATACTGGCAAATTAGATGTTGTAAGGGGAGCCTCTAATACTTGTCTGTATTTAATTGCATGAAGCTAATTTAATTTCCAATGTGATAAACAGAATTTTCAGAAAGGCATTTGGGGTTTTTGACAACTGGCAGAATGCTTGGGTGCACTGATCTCATGGCTGTCCAGCAAGCCTCTCAGGGATTATGAGGTTTCAACTCCTAGACTGTCACTGGAGGGTTGAAATCCTGTTAGTTATGTTCCACCATGTCCATGCTGAGCAGAGTTTGAACTTCCAAGAGTTCTCGTCAGCTTCTTTGTTAGCAATAGTGAGAAAGAAAAGGGCACATCAGTCAGGACTCAGGGACAATGGTCAGCCCTTACTATACTGTCTTTTCCTGTGTTTATATACAAGGTAAATTGCTAGTCTCTTTTAATTTAAGTAAAATATGTGAACTATCCTGTCTCCTGCTTGCCTTTCTAGATTGTCAAAGCAATTGTGGTATATAGTTCCTTAGAAGCTTCTCTCCATGAGGGTGGATGAAACTACTGGTGGTCAGCAACTAAAAAGGAGATTCAAAGGCAGTGGAAAATTGGCTCCAAAGAACCTGTACATTGGCTTCAATATTCAAGCATATGACTGTCACAGATAAACAATGCATATAGTGTAAGACCCCCCAAAAACTGAGAGCGCCCCAGCACCCCATGCCTCAGAAGGCAATACCCAAATCACTCTCGAGAAATGGTCTCGATGCAATAACATGAGGATTTCTTTATTCCAGAATTCTGGGTTCCACATCCATACACGGCGCAGGGGTAGAGGACTGTGGACCCCAAGTGCAGAACTGCGACAGCTTTTATAAGTTTACAACAAAGCCCGTGAATCACAAACCAATCATTTCTTAGCATGGAGAGCCTGCAAAGTGCGAGCCAATCGATTTGTAGCACTCCATAATTTTTAGGCCAATCAGTTTAAATTATTGGAGCCTGCCCACATTCAGTGGACCAATTAGTTTCCTATTTTCTAGGATGTCTATAGCTGTGTGAACTCCTGGATACGGGTAATGGTGTAAGCATTTTACATAAGCAAGATAAGCTTAGCTCATTTCCAGTTACCTTACCAGGCCAGGTTCACCTATTCAAGGCCTTTCTGCCTAGCTCTTAAAGAGCGGGCTCTGGACCGTGACCTTTTACCTAGTTTCTAACAAAGAACACAAAGAGCAGGCTCTGGAATGGGAAGTGTTTGGGGCTCCTTAGAAGGCTGGAGTTAGGCTGTATTTTCTATCCTTTCAATAGTACTTATTACAAAAGGGAAGACTAAATAAATGGCCGCACTAAGCACCCTTCTCTATTTACATCACTGAGCATGAAAACGTACAAATACATCCCCTTGTTATGTCTTCACTAACAAGTTCATGGGCACTATCACCCAGTGAGTATTCTTTAGTTTCAATTTTAAAAAGGAAAAGGAAAGGAAAGAGAAAGAATAAAAAAAAAAAGACTAAGAACATAAAGGAAAGGATCTACCTTCCCACAAACAGTAGGCTACTGTACAGCTCTATCGCATTGCTCAGAATTAGTTCAGCTTTCCAGTGGTAATTCTGTGTCCTACCAAACATCAGGAGCAAATTCAAAGACTTGCAAGGCATCTGCATCTGGCTGGCTGAGTGACCACAATATAGGGACTCTCTCCCCTTGTCTCTCTGCAGGTTAGTTTACCAAGTGCTCTTGAAAAGCACAGAGTCTATGACAACTCCATACCAGTCATTCATAAAAATCTACAGAAGAAAGGTATTGCTGTCCTCATCTGCAATTGTCTCTGCACAGACATCGAGATTTGTAATCAAAAGCATCAACTCCACAAAGATTATTGAATCTTATTGAGGATTCATTAAACAGATAAAATTGAAGAAGCCCTTGGCCATATTCCTGAACTCTTCTCAGTCCCTCTATTCCCCCTCCCATTACCCTAAAGGTTAAACTGATTTCATGTGGCTCAAATACCTTACCTTATCAACTTCTACCTGATGAATCATTCCCCTATGGATAGCCCAGGTTTAAATATTCTAGGGTAGGTTGTGGGTCATTGTATCATAAATTTTAGTATTGTCCCAGGGATTCAGCATGAATAACTAATTTACTCCATTACTTTGGAGTAAAAAGTATCCAAATAAGTAAAAAAGCATGTCTCAGGAAACACACGTAAAGCATAAAAACATCTTTTTATTAAATGATGGGCATTTTTAATTTTGCCTCTACTCCAAAGAGTTACATTATTGATAAATCAGCTCTTACAATGTCTGCTTGGATGAGCTGCCTGCAGTCTGCAGTAACTGAGCAGTATCCTGAAGCTATTTGATCATTCTTGTTGCTCTGATAAAATACTGACAAGAAGTGACTCAGATGAGATTTTATTTTAGCTCACAATTCCAAGTTACAATTCATCACTGGGGTAGGAGTCACATTACATCTGTAGTCAAGAGCAGGGAGCTCTTGCCTGTGTTCAGATCCATTCTCCACTCCTGAGAGCTCCGACTGCAAGCCTATGAGATGGTGCTCTTCAGACGGGGTTGGCTCTTTCTGCATCAATTAACTCAAAACTCGCCCCCCCACACAGACAAACTTTATGTAGACAACCCCTCATTAAGATTCTTTTGCCAACTAGAACAGGGAAGTGGGAAGGGGTGGGTGTGAGAATAGGGGGAGGGAAGGGGACTTATGTGACTTTCGGGGAGTAGGGGACCAGAAAAGGGGAAATCATTTTAAATGTAAATAAAAAATATATCGAATGAAATTTAAAAAAAAAAAGATTCTTTTGGCAAGTGAGTCTAAGTTATATCAAGTAAACAATTAAAGTTAAGCAGTTCATGGTGCTGGAATGACATAACCATCTTCTGTAGCATGAGAGTCTGAGACATGAGCACTAGTTCATATCTTAAGGAAATAATGTGTGGTTTTAATTTTATCTGTTCTTGTTTTAGTTAATGTGCCCTAAAAGTGTTTTTTCCATCTCCTTCCAGGCTGCCCATTTTATCAAAATAGTTAAAAGCAAAATAGAAATAGATTTGAGCAGAGATAATTACTTTCAAATGTTTACATGACCCCTAAAAGGTATACAGATAATATCATTTATAAGAGTGAGTAAATGGAGAAAAATGACCTATAATTTTCTCTCATTGTCAAATAGAGACTAAAGCATATTTCATTTTCAAAATTATAGGTAATAGGTCATTTTGTTTGTTAAAAGAATTTTAATCATGTTTTTAAATTAACCTTTTCATTCACAAAACCAAAATGCTATGCATTCTTTGATGACAACTTTAAAGGGCCAAACTGAAGGCAAAACACAATTGTACTCTGATATATTTTCTTTTTCTTTTTTCTATTTTTTTGACCGAAGAAAGGTAACAGCTTGAATTTATCGTACTTCCAATCAATTTTATGCTAGATTAATTATTCTTTTTTTCTTTTTCTCTCGGTTATTTTATTTATTTACATTTCAAATGTTATCCTCTTTCCTTGTTTCCCCTTTGCAAATGCCCTATCCCATCCTCCTTTCCTCTGGTTCTATGAGGGTGCTCCCCCACCCACACACTCCCACCTCACCACCATAGCCCTACACTGGAGCATCAAACCTTCATAGGACCAAGGGTCTCCCCTCCTACTGATGCCAGATAAGACCATCCTCTGCTACATATGCTGCTGGGACCACGGGTCCCTCCATATGTACTCTTTGGTTGGTGGTTTAGTCTCTGGGTGGTCTGGGTGGTCTGGTTGGTTAATATTGCTGTTCTTCCTATGGGGTTGCTGATTTCTATTTCAATGAAGAGAACAACTGTTCCATCAGCAATAGAATCACAGGCACAGGCAAAGTTTAGCAAATAAAAGCCACAGTCTTGAGTCATTACCAGGGAACACACTGACTGCCCTAATGGGCTGTGGAACATCACGCTGAACTCTTAAACTCGTGTTCTCTTATTTTTACTAACTTTCTCTTGGCGTGAGTTTCAGGATTCCTCAGTTATTTTAAACATTATTTCCTTTTCGTTTGCAAATTTCTTAGATTTCTCTGAGGTTAAAAGCTGAGGAGAAATAAGCTTACCTGAAGGGCAACTTACAGGAGCAAAAATAAAACTCATATTTGTTGTGATAGAAGTATGATTTATAAGCTTTTTGTTTCCTAGAAGAATCTGTGCCCATCATATTCCTGACAATATCCTGCTAAAATATTCTCATTTTCTATTCTTCACTATACCAAATGTGCTACATAAATGACCTTAACTTTTAAAGTATTACCAAGGGACATCTTGGGGACTAAATGTTTCCACGAAGTGTGTGTGAATCTTGCTGGCATTTGAGACTCCTACTTCAAGAAATGGATTTGCTCATGCAATTAAACTTCAGCAAATGAAACTTAAGCAGATTTCTATTACCTTTTACCAGCTATGCTCCAGTGCAGTGATGCAGAAGGGCTTTAACCTTTCAAATTATAGCTTTCTACTATAGCCACTAAACCATTATTGACATGGGGGTCAGACATAAGCTGAAAGATAGTGAGATTTTAAAATTCCATACTAAATACTCTAAGAGAAATTGTTGCATAACTCATTAGCTGTCTGCACTCAAATGTACTCATAGTCTAGGCGTAGGTACTTCTGTTAGTCTTCTGAGGAGGAGGATGGAAGGATGCAAATGTAAACACAGGGAAAGACATAAATATACTGACTTCTCTGACAATGCCTATGTCACACCGAGTGCTATTGCCGGCAATTCCTCCCTTCTGCAGACCCTCCCTAGTGCACACAGTCTTAAAGGATATTAAATGTTTGCATTTATCTGGATTCCTTTTTCTATTCTATTTATTGTAATTATATCATGTTTTACTGTGTATACTCCCCATATATGAAAATGTACTGTTTAATAAATTATTTTAGAGAGATTTTAATAGCCTAACATACTGTGCATTTCATTGGAAATTTAAATTAAGGCATTTGCACTACTATGTCAGAGAATCTTAAATAATGTTATTCTATTTGTGTCTTCTCAGTTTTGACCATTGATACTTTATTAGCAGATAAATGTGTATATTTCAGTTGTGCTGGTGGTTTTTAGGACAATATTTGGAGAATAATGCTTCAAATGATAGAGCATCTCCCTGCTCTCTGCACTCAGTTTAATCACTATCGATTTTGATATCCTAATGCCTAAGCTGTCCACATGACTCATTCCATCTGTGCCTGTTGGAACAGGGTACCTAGATTCCATGTAATTTTACTCTATTTACCAGCTTAGAAATAATTATTTTCAATAGCAATTACAACTTTACATATCTTTTTTAAAGAGAGATCAAAAGAAGAAAGACTTGGATAAGGAGAGGACTGAAAGATGGAATGCTAGGTTGCAGGCCATAGATCAGAGAGTAGAGGATCTAGAACATTCAGAAACAACAAAGGGATGGCTCCAGATAAAAACAACACACAAAAGATTAAGGAATTAAAACAGCAAGCTAAAGAGATGTAATATATACAGTTAAGAATCCAGATTCTACTTATTGATGCTACTTTAAGGCAATGTCATACAACAGACTATCTATTTTGTTTAATAGAGTTTGGAGAATTAAGATATGTACATGTGATGATACACCATGCTATTGATATATGATCAGAATTCCAACTGGCTTTTGCTCTGAAATCTGAAAAATATTATTAGGAGATTGTACACTTATTGGATATAATAGCAATCTTGGATATGCCTTTACAGATTAAAGCTGATGGTACTTTAAACATCTGTACCCATTAGAATACAACAGGCATAAAACCTGTTACAGATGAAAGTTAAAACCCTACAAGCCCAGCAATTATAGAGAGATATAAGAGCACCTTAAAAAAATGCTCATAGAACAGGAAGGAGATATGGAAAATCCTAAATCAGATTATACAATTCTTTTTTGACTTAAGATTTTTAAATTGTCAATGAAACAGATAACATAAACTGCTAAAATACACTGGATTTTAGGAAGAACAGCTGAATTAGATCAGCATAAATTTATAACAACTTCAGAATGAAAGACAGGAAAGATGTTGCATTGGGGAAGAGAATATTATTATGTGTCAACAGAAAAAAAAAAACTGTGGATTCCTTCCTGTACAGAGCCATAACAGGGTGTCATGCCACAAGCTAGGAACTTGACATTGATCAAGGCGAACTTCTCCTCCCAATCTTTGTTGAGCTGGGATTCCTGTGCTATTCAGGATCCTGCTCCACCTAGAGTGGAGCACTCAGAGTGAAGGTGAAGTTCATTGTTCCTCCAGGTCTATGAATTCCTGATTTAAGCAGGTGACCTGCCCAGCTGCCAGAGCAGTGAAGCCAAAGGCCAAAGAACAGCCAGACCAGTTCCCCCAGCACTCCCCAGAGTCTGGGAGGAGGGGCTCATTCAAACTGTCTTTTTTCCTTTTTTTTAAATTTTCTATATTCTTTGTTTAGATTCCAAATGATTTCCCCTTTCCCAGTTACCCCCTCTCCATTTGTCCCATAAGCCTTCTTCTCTCCACTCATTCTCCAGTCATCTCCCTCCCTTTTCTCTGTCCTGGTACTCCCCTACAAGGCTAGATCAATTCTTTTCAGGATCAGGACCTTCTCCTTACTTCTTCATGAGAATCATTTGTTATGCTATTTGTGCCTTGGGTATTCAGAGCTTCTGGGCTAATTAAAATCCACTTATCAGAGATTGCATTCCATGTGTATTCTTTTGTGATTGGATTACCTAACATAGGATGATATTTTCCAGTTCCAACCATTTGCCTAAAAATTTCATGAATTCATTTTTTTAAATTGCTGAGTAGAATTCCATTGTATAAATATACCACATATTCTGTATCCATTATTCCATTGAGGGATATCTGGGTTCTTTCCAGTTTCTGGCTATTATAAATAAGGCTGCTATGAAGATAGTGGAACATGTGTCCTTATTGCATGCCGGGGAATCCTCTGGGTATATGCCCAGGAGTGGTATAGCAGGGTCCTCCGGAAGTGTCATGTCCAGTTTTCTGAGGAACTGCCAGACTGATTCTATAGTGGTTGTACCATCTTACAATCCCACCAGCAGTGGACCTAAGTGACCCAAAAAACTCCACTAGAGAACTCCTACAGCTGATAAACAGCTTCAGCAAAGTGGCAGGTTATAAAATCAACTCAAGCAAATCAGTAGCCTTCCTTTACTCAAAGGATAAGCAAACTGAGAAAGAAATTAGGGAAATGACACCCTTCACAATAGCCACAAACAGCATAAAGTATCTTGAGGTGACTCTAAACAAACAAGTGAAAGACCTATATGACAAGAACTTCAGATCTCTGAAGAAGGAAATTGAAGAAGACCTCATAAAATAGAAAAATCTTCCATGCTTGTGGATTGGCAGAATTATTATAGTTAAAATGGCCATCTTGCCAAAGGCAATCTACAGATTCAATGTAATCCCCATCAAAATCCCAAGTCAGGTCTTCATAGAGCTAGAAAGAGCAATTCTCAAATTCATCTGGAATAACAAAAAACCCAAGATAGCTAAAACTATTCTCAACAGTAAAAGAACTTCTGGGGGAATCAGTATCCCAGACCTCAAACATTACTACAGAGCAATAGTGATAAAAACTGCATGGTATTGGTACAATGTCAGGCAAGAGGATCAATGGAATAGGATTGAAGACCCAGAAATGAACCCACACACCTATGGTCACTTGATCTTTCAACAAAGGAGCTGAAAGCATCTAGTGGAAAATAGATAGCCTCTTCACCAAATGGTGCTGGTTCAATTGGAGGTCAGCATGCAAAAGAATACAAATCGATCCATTCTTATCTCCTTGTAGTAAGTTCAACTCCAAGTGGATCAAGGACCTCCACATAAAACCTGACACACTGAAACTAATAGAAAAGAAACTGGGGAAGACTCTTGAGGACATGGGCACAGGGGAAAAGTTCCTGAACAGAACACCAATAGCTTATGCTCTAAGATCAAGAATTGACAAATGGGACCTCATAAAATTACAAAGTTTCTGTAAGGCAAGGGACACTGTCAAAAGGACAAAACGGCAGCCAACAAATTTGAAAAAGATCTTCACCAACCCTACATCTGATAGAGGGCTGATATCCAATATATACAAAGAGCTCAAACTTTTAAATTGTCAGACCTCCATTAAACTTGGGTCTTTGGTAAACTGTCATCCTGGCCCTCATTCCTTTCTCCGCTTCCCCATCTATACCTCAGTTCCTCTTCCAGTTCCCAGTAGCTGCTGGCAGCTACACTTCCAAATTGATAAAAGACCAGATATGATATAAGGGAGACCCCCCTGAAGATCTTGACTACACAGAAGAAAAAAATCATAAAGAATAGTAAAACAGGTAGCTTGTATTGTTGATCTCTCCACGTGGGAAGAGTTCTGAAACAGGCTGACATGAAAAATGTCTCCAGCCAGAACCTCAGCTATGCATAGCCAGTAAACTTGTTGTGTCCCAAATCCTTAGGACTTATCATGTCATCTTTTCATATGGCATGGATAAAAATCTATATTACAGTGTGGTCATATAATCCAAACTAACTTAGAAAGAAAAGCAGATGCCTTATTTGTTCAAACAGAAAACAGAGAATGACCCCTAACTAATCTGTGCACATTGCACATTGCATTCAGGTGTTAATGCAACAATGTATAATACCATTGAAAGTTTGTATGTTCACAGAGAAAAACAACCTGAAAAGCAGCCGAAGCAAGATTCATCCTGCAGGATGCTGAGACACTGAGGCATGCTTATCCCCGCATTCCACCTTATCCAAGCTGTGTGCCTTAATATTTGTTTCATCAAATCTCCTTCTAGAACACCTTCATAAAAAGCTGCTAAGCCCAACTGGCCAAGCACCACAAACTGTTCTAGTAAAGACTTCAGTTAAGCCCTGAACTTTCTCAGCATGTAGAGACATGCTTCACCTAGCTTTCTTAAGACTAATCTTTATCCAAATTTTTAGCCCTCCACAAAAGAAAAGGATGCCCCAATTCAGCAGAAATCAATTTTAAGAGAATAATGTCTCCATCACCAAAAGGTAGAGAGTATTTTTTTTTTTGTCATTCAATAGATGATGGATATTTGTCATCGGTTAAGTGTGGTGGTTGCAACCTTGGTCAGGGAAAAAACAAAATTAAAGTTTGATTGACACAATCTTTTTCTTTTGTTTTCCTCTATCCTTCTTTTTCTCCTATTTAGTGTTAAGTGGAGGGAGAGGGATGAAAAAAAGAATTTTCTAAATCATACAGGAATAATGAGAATAAACAGTAAATTATTAACTCTATTCTTAAACTATAGAGCTACATCTAGCCAAAAATCTTACATTGGTATAGATTTTTGTATACTAATACAAAATTAAGGTTACATTTGGTTACAAGATACTATGTGTCAACTGCTTTTAATGTAGTATAACTATGTAATTCTTAAAAATGCAATGTAAAATTCTAGTCCTTTGAAAGCTGCTATTACATCCAATTTAAGATAATTAAGAAATGTAAGTTAAATAGTTAATCTAACTTATGGTCACATTAGCTTATTTCAGAAATATGTTGCCAAGGTTAAACAGATAGTGAATAGTTAGAAACAAGCAGTTTGTCTATTCAGATATGCTATAGATAAATAGGTAGTCTTCAAATATCTCATAGATCTAGAAAATTTGTCACTTAAAGATTACTTATCATAGTGGAACACGTGCCCTTGTTGCATGGTGGTGTCTCTTTTGGGTATATTCCCAAGAGGGGTATTCCTGGGTCTTCAGATAAATCAATTTCCAATTTTCTGAGGAACCTCCAGACTGATTTCCAGAGTGGTTGTACCAGTTTGCAATCCCACAAGCAATGGAGGAGTGTTCCTCTTTCCCTACATCCTCTCCAATATGTATTGTCACCTGAGGTTTTGATCTTAGTTGTTGTGATTGATGTAAGTTGAAATCGCAGGGTTGTTTTGATTTGCATTTCTCTGATCACTAAGGACTTTTAACATTTTTTAGGTGCTCCTCACCCATTTAATATTCCTCCGCTGTGAAATCTAGGTTTAGTTCCTTATTCTAATTATTGATCCGGTTGTTTGAAATTTGGGGATTAGTTTCTTGAGTTCTTTATATATTTTGTATATTAGCCCACTATCAGATGTGGGGTTAGTGAAGATTTTTTCAAATATGTAGGCTGCTGATTTGCCTTATTAACTATGTCCTATGCCTTACAGAAGCTTTCCAATTTCATGTGGTTCCATTTATCAGTTCTTGACCTTAGAGAATGAACCATTGGATCCCAAATAACTCAGACCCAAAAGGATATGCATGGTATGCATTCATTAATAAATGGATGCTAGCCAAAAACAAAAACAAAAACAAAAGAACCAAGCACAGAGTACCCAAGATACAGTCCACAGAACTCAAAAAGATCAATGCCCAAGTTAGGATGCCCCAGTCCCACTTGGGAGGGAGAACAAAGTACAAATTACTTGTGGGGAGGAAGGAAAGGACCTGGGAGGTAAAGTGGACAGAGGGAGGTATGGAACTAGGGGAAGGGAGAGGGGATGCTGATGTGGTATCAGGTGACAGAAAAGGACTGAAGCCCTGAGGGCCAACAGAAAAAAATGGAAACAGGAAACCTTGGGAGATAGGTTGAGGGGACCCTCCAGAATACACCAGAGACCTGGGAGGTGAAAGACTCTCAGAACTCAAAGAACTCAAGAACCTTAGATGAAACACCCAACAGTAGGGAGAGGGAACTTATAGAGCCCACTTCCAGCAGGAAGAGAGGGCATCAAATGAGGAAGAGGGGGCGATCCCACAGTCACAACTCTGACCCATAATTGTTCTTGTCTGAAAGAATTACAGGAATGCAAATGGAAAGAAACCTGAGGAAAAGAAGCTCCAGCAATAGTTCCAACATGGAATCCAGCTCAAGGGGAGGTCCCAAAGCCTGACACTATTACTGAGGCTATGATGCACTCACAAAAAGGGACCTAGCATAACTGCACTCCAGAAGACCCATCAAGAAGCTGAAAGAGCCAGATGCAGATATTTTGACCCAAGAAATGGATAGAAGCAGCTGACCCCTGTTGTTGAATTAGAGAAGGGTGAAAAAAGCTGAGAAGGATAATACTGTAGGAAGACTAGGTATCTCAACTAAACTAGATACCCCAAATCTCTCAAGCACTGGACCACCAAACAGGCAGCATACACCAACTGATATGAGGCCCCCAACACACATATAATAGAGGACTGCCAGGTCTGTGTTCATTCAGAGATGGTGTACCTAACCCTCAAGAGACTGGAGGCTCCAGGGAGTTTAGAAGTCAGGTTGGGTAGGGGTGGTGACATCCATGTGGAAACAGTCGGTGGGGAGGAGGTAAGGCATATGGACCAGTCAGAGGGTGGAAGTGGTTGGGGGGTATTAAAATATGGAGTGTAAAAAAATTAATTTAAAAAAGATGTCTTATCATTAAAAGGCTTTTATGATAATGACAAGTATCTGCTCCTGGCAATTCCCTCATCAGTCTTCAGGGAAGGTGATGAACTTTGAAGAAACACTTTACATAGTTTGTTTCAAACATGACAAGGTGCCATTGGGCAAGAAATTGCCATTGCTTCAACTCCTAATAGTATTTTGTCCATAATGAACAAATGGGATATAGGAAAATCAGCTGCCAAACTTTTCCAGACAAGGTAAGGAGTTCTTCATAATTCCTGCTTCCAAAATGTTTGTCAGATATTCTGGGCCAGATCCCTGAAGATGATGCTTCTAAGACTCAGAGAAAGTTTGGGTGATTGTCCAGGCAACCAGCTCCTTTGTCACTTCTGTGGATTTGGAAGATGCTTGCGAGGCACTTCCTGCAGACTCAGGAAGCATTTGTTTCTTCTCAAGTCTTTAATGGCGTAGAAGACTCGATTGTTATAGTCTCATTAAGTTTAGGTAGTTTATGATTTAAGAAAATGTTTTTAGAAGAAGATATTTTATGTTGTAATGAAAGTTATGGTCAAAAATGAGTTAGGTACAGAACTCTGAACTCACCAAGACAGAATAGATACAGCATACTTTCTCTTAATTTGACAAATACAAATGGGCTGAGCATTGTGAATATAACTCTTAAAGCAATTGTTTCATAATTGTTCTCATTATATGTAGATTATTATTGTAAAATAAAAAGTCTTTTTATCAGACTAAAAAGTCTCATATTGGTTTTGGGTGCTGTGTATTCAGATGCTGATTTCTGTCTCCCAAGATCAAGTTACCGTCCGGACATGGAGACTGTACTGACCAATGTGCTATAATTGTGTTCCACAGTAATCTCTGGTTGGATAATAAAAGGCTGGAACCTCTGACTGGGCAGTAAAGAGAGGAAGGAGGAACTTGAGGTTGAGTAGGGGGGCTCTGGTCAGTACCAAAAGGAGAAGAAAAAAGCTAAGAAAAGGAGATCTCTAGGAGGCAGAATGGACCATTAGGATGTACCATGAGTATGTGGCCAAGAGAAAAATCTCCCTAAGGATACACATGGAGCAAAACCAACAAAACATGACTCAGTTGGCATGTAACATGGGGCTATGGCCGGATGTAAGTTAAAATAGCTCAGAACATGCCCAGTTTATGCAGTTTTGTAGCCTGTTAATAAAAATATGAGATTCGTTTGTCTTTTATTCAGGAACTATCTGGGCTAGGGTTGGGGCAGAACCTCTCTCCCTAAAATTACTACTATATGATCCTACTGCTCTGAGGCAAGTACTGACAGATAAATGAACTTTTGTTTCCATAACCAGGAAGATATGTGTATTGAAGAAAAAAGATATTTTAAAAATCTTGAACATAATAATAATGAGCTATCCTAAAATGCACATTTTTCCAGGTTAGTGAGAAGGTTATATCTGGTGCTCTTAAAAATCATGGATCTCCTGCATCTCTCATGCTAGAATTATGTAGTCAAGTCTGGAAATAAACAAATATGAAGAAAACACCTAACACATTTATATTGGAAATGGAGCACCATGGATTGTTACAGAGGTTTAGAATGTGGGCAAATGGATTTGGCATGGGAGATGAAGGAATTTAGTTGTATAATTAAACTAAAACCAGCTCAAGCCTGAAGATCCCTTTCTACTGCTTATAGGTGACCCAGAGCTTAATTTTATGTTATTTACTTGTAGTGCACTCTTGTTTCAACTTTTGTTTGAATGTTGTGTTGGTGGTGTATTTTAGGACACATTACCACAAAAATTGCTGTGCAGTTAGCTTTAATAAGGCTACATTGTGGCAGTAACAGCAGAAAGGTATTGAATTACCTCACATTCAATGGAACTGAATGAGCTTTAAGAGCAAAATTTACTGAATTGTGTTAGTTAGATGATCATAGCCAGGTTCCTCTTGTGTTTGACTTTCTAATATAATACAAAAAAACTGCATTTTAGTTATGTCATAAAGCAATATCTATCATAATTCTAATGACCTTGTTGATTATATATCAACTATCACTTTTTAATTCTTAGCTCCATATTTATGTACAGATGTAAAACCATAAGCCAATGATGATATCTTAACACAAAGCACCAAGTTTAAGTTTTTCCACCAACCTGCATGTTAATATACTTAAATCTTCTCTTATCTAAATCTTTTATGTATTTATTCATTATCTATTTTTATCTAACTCATACTTATTATTCATTTGTATATATGCATATGCCTATTTGTTGCCGCCCGCCATATGCGAACCAGAATACCTGGAAGAGAATTCTGAGGGTAACGGGAAGGGGGCGAAAGAGAAATGAGTCAAGAGGACAGTTGCCCATAGAGACTGACTTTACTATTATTTAGCCAATATTTATAGTCTTTGGAAAAACCACCCTGCCCCCCAAATGGCCGCGAATTCCTTGGATCTTCTACTCAGAGGGTTGCCTGCTTCTAGTCACGCAGTTTTCTGCTGGTCTCCAGGTGAACCTGCCCTGAGGCGGCCTTGGTAGTTAAGGTGAAAGTGGCTGTATTGTTCCCAAAGGAACAAGGGCCAGAGATAACGCCGGGGGAAGGGTGGAGGCTGTAGGCCAGGAAAGTCGCAGCTTGAATAGGCCGGAGATAACACCAGGGGAAGAGTGGGGGTTGCCAGCCAGGAGGGTCACAGCTAAATACTGTGGGGGGAAGGGACACCTATTTTTCTTTCTTTCTATTTATTTATTTTTTTTTCATTTTTATTTATATTTATTTATTTATTTTATTTACATTGCAAATGATTTCCCCTTTTCTGGGTCCCCACTCCCCGCAAGTCCCATAAGCCCTCTTCCGTCCCCCTATTCTTCCATCTACCCCTTCCCACTTCCCTGTTCTGGAATTCCCCTATACTCTTGCACTGAGTCTTTCCAGAACCAGGGCCCACTCCTCCATTCTTTTTGGAAATCATTTAATTTGTGGATTATGTCCTGGGTATTCAAAGTTTCTAGGCTAATATCCACTTATCAGTGAGTGCATACCATGATTGATCTTTTGAGACTGGGTTACCTCACTTAGTATGATGTTCTCCAGCTCCATCCATTTGTCTAAGAATTTCATGAATTCATTGTTTCTAATGGCTGAATAGTACTCCATTGTGTAAATATACCACATTTTTTGTATCCATTCCTCTGTTGAAGGACATCTAGGTTCTTTCCAGCTTCTGGCTACTACAAATAGGGCTGTTATGAACATAGTGGAGCATGTGTCCTTATTGCATACTGAAGAATCCTCTGGATATATGTCCAGTAGTGGTATAACAGGGTCCTCAGGAAGTGACATGCCCAGTTTTCTGAGGAACTGCCAGACTGATTTCCAAAGTGGTTGCACCATCTTGCAATCCCACCAGCAGTGGAGGAGTGTTCCTCTTTCTCCACATCCTCGCCAACACCTGATGTCTCCTGAGTTTTTGACCTTAGCCATTCTGACTGGTGTGAGGTGAAATCTCAGGGTTGTTTTGATTTGCATTTTCCTAATGATTAATGATGTTGAACATTTCTTAAGGTGTTTCTCAGCTCTCCGAAGTTCTTCATGTGAAAATTCTTTGTTTAGCTCCGTACCCCACTTTTTAATGGGGTTATTTGGATCTCTGGGTTCTACTTTCTTGAGTTCTTTGTATATATTAGATATTAGCCCTCTGTCGGATTTAGGGTTGGCAAAGATTCTTTCCCAGTCTGTTGGTTGACATTTTGTCCTTTTGACAGTGTCCTTTGCCTTACAGAAACTTTGTAGTTTTATGAGATCCCATTTGTCAATTCTTGATCTTAGAGCATAAGCTATTGGTGTTCTGTTCAGGAACTTTCCCCCTGTGCCCATGTCCTCCAGGGTCTTCCCCAGTTTCTTTTCTATTAGTTTCAGTGTGTCAGGTTTTATGTGGAGGTCCTTGATCCATTTGGAGTTGAGCTTGGTACAAGGAGATAAGAATGGATTGATGTGCATTCTTCTGCATGCTGACCTCCAATTGAACCAGCACCATTTGTTGAAAAGACTATCTTTTTTCCACTGGATGCTTTCAGCCCCTTTGTCGAAGACCTAGTGATCATAGGTGTGTTGGTTCATTTCTGGGTCTTCAATCCTATTCCATTGATCCACTTGCCTGATATTGTACCAATACCATGCAGTTTTTATCACTATTGCTCTGTAGTAAAGTTTAAAGTCTGGGATATTGAATCCCCCTGAAGTTCTTTTACTGTTGAGAATAGTTTTAGCTATCCTGGGTTTTTTGTTATTCCAGATGAATTTGAGAATTGCTCTTTCTAGCTCTATGAAGAACTGGGTTGGGATTTTTATGTGAATAGCATTGAATCTGTAGATTGCCTTTGGCAAGATGGCCATTTTAACTATATTAATCCTGCCAATCCACGAGCATGGAAGGTTTTTCCATTTTCTGAGATCTTCTTCGATTTCCTTCTTCAGAATATACCTATTTATTATCTAGGTTTGTATGTATCATATATTTGCTCTTTATTTTTCTTTCTACCTATCAATTTTTATCATAATTAATCTGTTGATTCTCTAGATAACTGCAATTCTTTATTATAAGAGGATTTGCCAAATCATGCATGAATTCTGAATTTTTCTTTGATAAACCAAAGTAATTGATTTTTATAGTTTATAAAAGACTCATCATAGATGATGAGAATATCTTTTAAAGCAAAAGCTCTTCAAAAGGAGAAATGAGTGAAGCTTGTTATGAAATTACAAGATTTATACTACCCTGCAAGTGTAGCAAGATGTAAATTTTATAACAGAATAAAGGAAATATTTCTAGTGCTGTTATTAACCAGAATATTTATTATATGTATGTCAGTGAGACACTCCTTAATTTTCTAATAAATGTATGAATTTAGACTCAGTTATTGAATCTATAGAAACAACATGGCAATAGTATTTATGGACCAGGTGCTGAGATACATACCTATAATTCTAGAGTTTGGAACTTAACTTGAGGTTTCTATTGCTGTGAATAGATACTATATCTTTGGCAGCTCTTATAAAGGAAAACATTTAATTTGAGCAAGCTTACATTTTTAGAGGTTTAGTCCATTATTGTCATGGTGGAAATCATTATAGGGCACAGGCAGCTGTGGTGCTGGAGAAGGAGACAATAGATCTACTTCTAGATTGGCAAGCAGCTGGAGAGAGAATAGCACCAGGCATGGCTTCTGACCTCCCCCTACTACCATACCCTCAGACTCAGAAAAATACTTTCTCCAACAAAGTTACATCTCCTAATAGTGCCCCTTTGTATTGGGATAATTTCATTTAAGCCAATGCAGAATCAGAGTGCAAGGTCACTCTCACAGATAAAGCTCAAGATCAGCTTTAGCTCTCAGTGATACTGCATCCAAAAATGAAAACAATAATTTTCTCAAAGTTAAAATTTATGAATATTTTTTTGGAATTCATAATTTTTATTCTGAACTTGTTAAAACAGGTTTACAAAGACTAAGAATCACAATAAGGCCCTTGATAGAAATATTGATTGTTGCACACAATAATAAATGTAGGAGGATACTAAGTAATACTTTCATGAAATTAAAGATACAAAGGAACTATCTGCTCTTGTATGAAATAACTGATTCTAAGACACTTGCTGACAGGCTACTACTACTACAACTACTACTACTACTATGAATGAGCATTAAAAATTTAAATTAATTCAAAATAATTAATACTTGTAAAAAACGGTACATTATATCCAAGGTCTAGGTAGATTTTGTAGAGAAATTATAGAAATCGAATATCAACAGGGCAAATTAACACCTCAGCTCTGTTGTCAGCAACATAAGAAAATGCATGAGTTCCTGCCATGAGAGACACACAGCTCTTGTGTAATGTTCACAGGCATTAGTGTTTCCAAAGGCACAAAGGGCAAGAGTCTTAGTGTGGCACTCACTGAAATCTCTGAAACAGTCCTAGAATCACAGCAACAGAACAAAGAAGTAAAATAAAACCTGCAAAGACTCAATGCATTTCAAAATTTAAAATCTACACCTCTAAAAGAGTTTATAGGTAAAATTGGAGGTGACTTGGATTTCCTTACAAAATAATGACTGAGGGTTAAATGCACTCAAGACTTTCTGAAGTGGGGTTGCACTGATCAATATTGTACCTGATTGACATGCCACACACTTTTGGTAGACTTGTTCATCATATAGATACTGGGCATAGGCTCGTTGTAAGTTGGAAATAACACCATTGGGCTGGGGATATAGTCCAGTGGTAAATTAATTACCTCCGAGGAATAGGGCTGAGAAAGACAGAAAAAGAGAAAGATGGGGGCAGGGAGGAAAGGAAAAAAGAGAAATAAAAGCCAAAAATCAGAAAATATAACTATATAAAACAAATGCCTGACCTATTATGTGTAGAGAAACAGAACCCTAACCACATTTATTATGATCAGTATCAGAACACGACACACCAAAAATATGTGAGTCAATGTTTTTTTCCCATTGAGAGAATGTGGTCCTCATGCATTAAAGGCAGCTAATTCTCCAAAACAAACTTAGTGAAAATTGGCCCCAGTTCACACTGGTGGACATGTGGATTTGATTTCCAGATGGAAATCAAAGCCTGTCCAAATGATGAAAATGGAAACAACTATGCAGACACAATAATGTTTAGAAAGTCTTTCTATTCTGAGGAATTTCTTCAACATCAGAAAACTTTCTATTTGCAATAGATGAATGCACTTAACCAGAACTGAATAAGGTACACAAAATAAACCTGGTGATTGTGAGTTCTAAGTGGGACCTGCATGCCACACCCCTTCCCCTAAGCCTCAAGAATCAGAAAATAGAGGATGGAACCAGAGGTATTGCATGAATATCAGATAAAAGGGTCTTCAGGATACAGATGAATCTATTAACTCACAGTGGTTTGACTGCATGCATCAGACCTGTGCAAACACAAGCCAGACAAATCCCCCAGTATGAAGTGGGGATATGGGCAAGAAGTTTTATCCCTATTTGAGGAGCTATTGGCAACTGGAAGCTGCATGTAGAGGGACATTCAGAATTCTTTAACATTGCAAATTGGTACACAAATGTAGTTAAGTAGGAAAAGATGGGGTGGGTGTGGAGAAACTGTGAGAAGGGGATGGATAGCACCAAAATACACTGCAAAACTCTCAAGGAACTTAATAAAAATAAAAATTCAAAGAAACAAATACAATTCATGACAGGAGAAAAAATCAATAGAAAATATCAACAAAATATGTTTTCAAAATATCAGTAAAGAGGAAATTTATTTCTCAGGTATAGTCTTTATTGTTGTAAGAAATTTCATTCAGATTAGTGTTTAACAAATTTCTTTTCACATCTTAACATTTTAAAATATATATACAGTATATCTCAATCTTATTTTTCTCTCCAACTCCCTATTGCCCATCCCTACCCAATGTATCTCCCTGAAATAAAATTATATACATATTACATATTATACATTACATATTGCACATTGCACATGGCACATGGCATATGGCATATCACACATCACACATCACATATCACATATCACATATCATATATCATATATCAAAATCATATCATATATCATATCATATATCATATATTATATGTTTATTGCATATTGTATATTATATATTATATGTTATATGCTATATGCCATATGCTATGTTATATGTTTGTCATATGTTATGTTATGTTATACATCATACATCATATGTTATATGTCATATGTCATATTTTTATATATTCATTATATATTATATATAATATCGTATATCTTATATCTTTTATATTACATATTATATCTTTTATATCATATATCATATATCATGTATCATGTATCATACATTATGCATCATACATCATACATCATATCTATCATCATATATCTTATATCTTATATCTTATCTTATATCTTATATATTAATTACATATTAATAATATATTACATTATATATTATATATATTATATATAATGAAGGTACTAACATTAAAGTTGAAGCCCCAGAAATAACTCAAGGATTGTGTTACTGCTATAAGTAATTTATATAATGCAGGATTACTGCTAATAAGGGATATATTCAGAAAATACATAGAATTCTAAGCATGAGATAAAGAAGTGGGATAGCTAAACAGATTACATCTGGGGAAACTTGGTCAGCCACCAAATATCTCTCACTGAAGCACAAGCTTGGATCTGGCATACTCTCTAAAGTATTTGAAAAAAAAAGATCAGAAATAACAAGTCTTCCAAAAGTTGATGAGAAATGTAGATTTTTCAGGTTATTTTATGTTGTTAGCATCACTCTGACAATGAGCTAGAAAAGATGCTAATATGCTGAGGTCCATAGCTATAACAGCAGGCTCAATCTACAAATCTCTGAAAGACTTCCCTTTTGTATTTTGTATATTACTAGATATATATCCAGTGCTAGATATGCTATTTAGAAATTTCTTGTCTTGTTATTATTTTCTTTCACTCTTACTAAATCTCAAGATCCATTGGAACTTAAGCCTTGATGCAAGTGTAGCTCACAAGTGAAAATAATCAGTGTGATTCACAGTAACAGCAGAAAAAAATAAATATGGACATTTTCAAGAAATTCACAGAAACAGAGAGTAAAGGATACATATTATCTTTCCAGGAGGTTTCCTGACAGGTGTGTGGCTGAAAATGAGGGAAAGTGTGAGCTGTTCCTGTCAGGAGAATCCAAAGCTTAATGTGACCCCTGTTTGTCTCTCTGTGCATAGGTGGTAAATCCAGGAAGCTGTTGGTCTTACTCAAAGGGCACATATCCCAGTGCTTTCTCCTGGCTTCCCTCTAACAAAAATAGTGATGGAGGCCTGGATGCTGAGATACAGGCAGCATACCCAACTCTGTAGAATTCTAACTTGGCTTCTTTACTACTTCCCATTGAGGTAATGCTATACTGCTGGACTTGGCAATAAGACTTATTGAAAACGTTATTTTTTTAACTTTATAGATTAAAACACTACACTAACTTATTTCACTTCTTTTTATTGTTACATTATTTATTTTTTCAATTTTAACTGAAAATATCTTCTCTCTTTTTTGTTTTTTTCATTTTTTCATTTTAATATATATATATATATATATATATAATTAGATATATTCTTTACCTACATTTCAAATGATTTCCCCTTTCCTGCCCCCAGTGAAAGTCCCAAAAGCCATCTCTCCTGACCCTGTTCCCCAATCAACCGCTCCCACTTCCCTGTCCTGGTATTCCCCTACACTGCTGCATTGAGCCTTTCCAGGACTGCAGCTTCTTCTCCCTTTGATATCCAATGAGGCCATCCTCTGCTGCCTATGTCTGGAGACATGGGTAACACAATATATACTATTTGGTTGATGTTTTTGTACCCGGGAACTCTGGGATTACTGGGTGGCTCATTATCATTGTTCCTCCTATGGCGCTGTTAACCCCTTCAGCTCCTTGGGCCCTTTCTCTAGCTCACCCATTTGGGACCCTGTGCTCCGTTCAATGGTTGGCTGAGAGTATCCTCCTCTGTATTTGCAATGCACAAGCAGAGCCACCCAGGTGACAGTTATATCTGGCTCTAGTCAGCAAGTACTTATGGGCATCAATAATAGTGTCTGTGTTTTGTAACTGTATATGGGATGGGTCACTAGGTGGTGTAGTCTCTGTATAGTCTTTCCCTCAGACTCTGCTCCACACTTTGTCTCTGTATCTCCTTCTGTGGGTATTACCAGAGTATCCATACTTTGTTCTTCCTTCTTCTTGGACATCATTTGATATATGAATTGTGTCTTGGGTATTCCAAACTTCTTGGCTAATATCCACTTATCAATGAGTGCATACCAGATTTTTTTGTGATTGGGTTACTTCATTTAAGATGATATTTTCCAGTTCCACCCATTTGCCTAAGAATTTTATGAATTCATTGTTTTTAATAGCTGGGTAGTAGTCCATTGTGTTAATATACCACATTTTCTGTGTTCATTCCTACAATGAGGACATCTGCATTCTTTCCAGATTCTGGCTATTATAAATAGGGCTGCAATAAACATAGTGGAGCATGCGTCCTTATTACATGCTGGGGATTCCTCTGGGTAAATGCCCAGGAGTTGTATAACAGGGTTCTCAGGTAGTATCATGCCAAGTTTTCTGAGGAACTGCCAGACTGATTTCCAGAGTGGTTGTACCAGCTTGCAATCCAACAGCAGTGGAGGAGTGTTCTTCTTTCTCCATATCCTCTCCAGCACCTGCTGCCTCCTGAGTTTTTGATCTTAGTCATTCTGACTGGTGTGAGGTGAAATCTCAGGGTTATTTTGATTCACATTTCCCTGATTACTAAGGATGGTGAATATTTATTTAGGTGTTTCTCAGCCATTCTATACTTCTCAGGTGAAAATTCTTTGTTTAGATCTGTACCCCAATTTTCAATAGGCTTATTTGGCTCTCTGGAGTCTAACTTCTTGAGTCTTTATATATATTAGATATTAAGCTTCATTCAGATATAGGGTTGGTAAAGATCTTTTCCCAATTTTTTGGTTGCCATTTTGTTCTATTGACAGTGTCTTTTGCCTTACAGTAAATTTGTAATTTAATGAGGTCCCATTTGTCAATTCTTGATCTTAGAGCATAAGCTATTGGTGTTCTGTTCAGGAAACTTTCCCCTGTGCCCATGTGCTCAAGGGTCTTCCCCAGTTTCTTTTCTATTTGTTTCAGTGTGTCTGGTTTTATGTGGAGATGCTTGATTCACTGGGACTTGAGCTTAGTATAAGGAGAGAAGAATGGATCAATTTGCATTTTTCTGTATCCTAGCCACCAGTGGAACCAGCACAATTTTTTGAAAAGGCTATCTTTTTTCCACTGGATGGGTTTAGCTCCTTTGTGGAAGATCAAGTGACCATAGGTCTGTGGGTTCATTTCTGTGTCTTCAATTCTATTCCATTGATCAACTTGCCTGTCAGTGTACCAATAACATACAGTTTTTTTTTAACACTATTGCTCTGTAGTGTTGCTTGAGGTCCAGGATACTGATTACCCCCAGAAGTTATTTTACTGTTGAGAATAGTTTTAGCTATCCTGGAATTTTGTTATTCCAGATGAAATTAAGAATTGCTCTTTCTAACTCTATGAAGAATTGAATTGGAATTTTTATGGGGATGGCATTGAATATGTAGATTGCTTTTGGCAAGATGGCCATTTTTACTATTTTAATCCTGCCAATCCAGGAGCATGTGAGATCTTTTTTTAAAAAAAAATTTTATTTGATATATTTTTTATTTACATTTCAAATGATTTCCCCTTTTCTGGTTCCCCACTCCCTGAAAGTCACATAAGCCCCCTTCACTCCCTTTGTTCTCCCACCCATCCCTTCCCACTTCCCTGTTCTGGTTTTGTCTTATACTGCTACACTGGATCTTTCCAGAAGTAGGGGCCACTCCTCCGTTCTTCTTGTACCTCATTTGAAGTGTGGATTATGTTTTGCATATTCCAGTTTTCCAAGCTAATATCCACTTATTAGTGAGTGCATACCATGATTGATCTTTTGAGACTGGGTTACCTCACTTAGTATGATGTTCTCTAGCTCCATCTATTTGCCTAAGAATTTCATGAATTTATGGTTTCTAATAGCTGAATAGTACTCCATTGTGTAGATATACCACATTTTTTGCATCCATTCTTCTTTTGAGGGATACCTGGGTTCTTTACAGCTTCTGGCTATTATAAATATGGCTGCTATGAACATAGTGGAACATGTATCCTTACTACATGCTGGGGAATCCTCTGGGTATATGCCCAGGAGTGGTATAGCAAGATCTTTTGGAAGTGACATGCCCAGTTTTCTGAGGAACTGCCAGACTAATTTCAAGAGTGGTTCTACTAATTTGCAACCCCACCAGCAGTGGAGGAATGTTCCTCTTTCTCCACATCCTCGCCAACATCTGCTGTCTCCTGAGTTTTTAATCTTAGCCATTCTGACTGGTGTAAGGTGAAATCTCAGGGTTGTTTTGATTTGCATTTCCCTGATGACTAGTGAAGTTGAGAATTTTTAAAGATGTTTCTCCACCATCTGAGGTCTTCAGGTGAGAATTCTTTGTTTACCTCTGTATCCCATTTTTTAATAGGGTTATTTGGTTTTCTGGGGTCTAACTTCTTGAGTTCTTTGTATATATCGGATATTAGCCCTCTATCTGATGTAGGGTTGGTGAATATCCTTTCCCAATTTGTTGGTTGCCAATTTGTCCTTTTGATTGTGTCCTTTGCTTTACAGAAACTTTGTAATTTTATGAGGTCCCATTTGTCAATTCTTGATCTTAGAGCATATGCTATTGGTGTTCTGTTCAGGAACTTTCCCCCTGTACCGATGTCCTCAAGGGTCTTCCCCAGTTTCTTTTCTATTAGCTTCAGAGTGTCTGGCTTTATGTGGAGGTCCTTGATCCATTTGGAGTTGAGCTTAGTATGAGGAGACAAGGATGGATCAATTCACATTCTTCTGCATGCTGACCTCCAGTTGAACCAGCACCATTTGTTGAAAAGGCTATCTTTTTTCCATTGGATGTTTTCAGCCCCTTTGTCCAGGATCAAGTGGCCATAGGTGTGTGGGTTCATTTCTTGATCTTCAATACTGTTCCATTGATCCGCCTGCCTGTCACTGTACCAATACCATGCAGTTTTTAACATTATTGCTCGGTAATATTGCTTGAGGTCAGGGATACTGATTGCCCCAGAATTTCTTTTGTTGTTGAGAATAGTTTTGGCTATCCTGGTTTTTTTGTTATTCCAGATGAATTTGAGAATTGCTCTTTCTAACTCTATGAAGAATTGAGTTAGGATTTTGATGGGTATTGCATTGAATCTGTATATTGCTTTTGGCAAAATGGCCATTTTAACTATATTGATTCTACCGATCCATGAGCATGGGAGGTTTTTCCATTTTTTGAGGTCTTCCTCTATTTCCTTCTTCAGAGTCTTGAAGTTCTTGTCATATAGATCTTTCACATGTTTGTTAAGAATCACCCCAAGGTACTTTATACTGTTTGTGGCTGTTGTGAAAGGGGTCATTTCCCTAATTTCTTTCTCAGCCTGCTTATCCTTCGAGTATAGGAAGGCTACTGATTTGCTTGAGTTGATTTTATAACCTGCCACTTTGCTGAAGTTGTTTATCAGCTGTAGGAGTTCTCTAGTGGAGTTTTTTGGGTCACTTAGGTAGACTATCATATCATCTGCAAATAATGATAGTTTGACTTCTTCCTTTCCAATTTGTATCCCTTCGTCCTCCATATGTTGGCTAATTGCCCAAGCTAGTACCAAAGGTACAATATTGAAAAGATAAGGAGAAAGTGGGCAGCCCTGTATAGTCCCTGATTTTAGTGTGATTGCTTCAAGTTTCTCTCCATTTAGTTTGATGTTGGCTACCGGTTTGCTGTATATTGCTTTTACTATGTTGAGGTATGGGCCTTGAATTCTTGTTCTTTCCAAGACTTTAAGCATGAAAGGATGCTGAATTTTTTCAAATGCTTTTTCAGCATCCAATGAAATGACCATGTGGTTTTTTTCTTTGAGTTTGTTTATGTAGTGGATTACATTGATGGATTTCCGTATATTGAACCAACCCTGCATCCCTGGGATAAAGCCTACTTGATCATGGTGGATGATCCTTTTTATGTGTTCTTGGATTCGGTTGGCAAGAAATTTATTGAGTATTTTTGCATCGATGTTCATAAGGGAAATTGGTCTGAAGTTCTCTTTCTTTGTTGGATCATTGTGTGGTTTTGGTATCAGCGTAATTGTGGCTTCATAGAAGGAATTGGGTAGTGTTCCTTCTGTTTCTATTTTGTGGAATAGTTTGAAGCGTATTGGTGTTAGGTCTTCTTTGAAGGTCTAATAGAATTCTGCACTGAAGCCATCTGGTCCTGGGCTTTTTTTTGGTTGGAAGGCTTTCTATGACCCCTTCTATTTCTTTAGGGGTTATGGGACTGTTTATATGATCTATTTGGTCCTGATTTAATTTTGATATTTTGTATCTGTCTAGGAAATTATCCATTTCCTCCAGATTCTCCAGTTGTATTGAGTATAGGCTTTTGTAGTAGGATCTGATGATTTTTTTTATTTCCTCAGTTTCTGTTGTTATATCCCCCTTTTCATTTCTAATTTTTTTAATTTGAATACTTTCTCTCTGCCCTTTGGTCAGTCTGGCTAAGGGTCTATCTATCTTATTGATTTTCTCAAAAAACCAGCTTCTGGATTCATTGATTCTTTGTATGGTTCTCTTTGTTTCTATTTGATTCATTTCGGCCCTGAGTTTGATGATTTCCTGCCTTCTACTCCTCCTGGGTGAAATAGCTTCTTTTTGTTCCAGGGCTTTCAGGTGTGTCCTTAAGCTGTTAATGTATGCTCTCTCCATTTTCTTTTTGGAGGCACTCAGGGCTATGAGTTTTCCTCTTAGCACTGCTTTCATTGTGTCCCAAAGATTTGGGTATGTTGTGCCTTCATTTTCATTAAATTCTAAAAAGTCTCTGATTTCTTTCTTTATTTCTTCTTTGGCCAAGGTGTCATTGAGTAGATTATTGTTCAGCCTCCATGTGTATGTGGGCCTTCTGTCGTTTTTGTTGCCATTGAAGACCACTCTTACTCCATAGTGATCTGATAGGAGGAATGGAATTAGTTCGATCTTTTTATATTTGTTGAGGACTGTCTTGTGACCAATTATATGGTCGATTTTGGAGAAGGTACCATGAGGTGCTGAGGAAAAGGTATATTCTTTTGTTTTAGGGTGGAATGCTCTATAAATATCAGTCAAGTCCAATTGGTCCAAAGCTTTAATTAATTTTATTGTGTCCCTGTTTAGTTTCTGTTTTCCTTATCAGTCCATTGAGGAGAGTGGAGTGTTGAAGTCCCCCACAATAGTTGTGTTGGGTGAAATGTGTGCTTTGAGCTTTAGTAAAGTTTCTTTTATGAATGAGGGTGCCCTTGCATTTGGCGCATAGATGTTCAGAACTGAAAGTTCTTCTTGGTGGATTTTTTCCTTTGACCAGCAAGAAGTGCCCTTCTGTATCTCTTTTGATGACCTTAGGTTGAAAATCAGTTTTATCTGATATTAGAATGGCTACTCCGGCTCATTTCCTGAGAGCATTGGCTTGTAAAATTGTCTTCCAACCTTTTACTCTAAGGTGGTTTTTGTCTTTGACAATGAGGTGTGTTTCCTGTATGCAGCAAAATGTAGGGTCTTGTTTCCTTATCCAGTCTGTTAGTCTATGTCTTTTTATTGGGGAATTGAGTCCATTGATGTTAAGAGATATTAAGGAGTAGTGATTATTACTTCCTGTCATTTTTGATGTTATTTTTATATTTGAGTGGTTATCTTCTTTTGGGTTTGATGAAAGAAGGTAACTATCTTACTTTTTCCAGGGTGTCGTTTCCCTCCTTGGATTGGAGTTTTCCTCCTATTATTCTTTGTAGAGCTGGGTTTGTAGAAAGATATTGTGTAAATTTGGTTTTGTCATGGAATATCTTGGTTTCTCCATCTATTGTGATTGAGAGTTTTGCTGGGTATAGTAGTCTTGGCTGACATTTGTGTTCTCTTAGAGTCTGTATGAGATCTGCCCAGGATCTTCTAGCTTTCATGCTCTCTGGTGAGAAGTCTGGTGTGATTCTGATAGGTCTTCCTTTATATGTTACTTGGCCTTTCTCTCTTACTGCCTTTAATATTCTTTCTTTGTTTAGTACATTTGGGGTTTTGATTATTATGTGACGAGAGGTATTTCTGCTCAGGTCCAGTCTGTTTGGAGTTCTGTAAGCTTCTTGTATATTTATGGGTATCTTTCTCTTTAAGTTGGGAAAGTTTTCTTCCATAATTTTATTGAAGATATTTGATGGCCCTTTAAGTTGTAAATCTTCACTCTCATCTATACCTATAATCCTTAGGTTTGGTCTTCTCATTGTGTCCTGGATTTCCTGGATGTTCTGGGATACAAACTTTTTGCATTTTGCATTTTCTTTGACTGTTGAGTCAATGGTTTTTATGGTATCTTCAGCATCTGAGATTCTTTCTTCCATCTCTTGTATTCTGTTGTTGATATTTGCATCTATGGCCCCTGATTTCTTCTCAAGGTTTTCTATCTCCAAAGTTGTCTCCCTTTGTGATTTCTTAGTTGTTTCTACTTCTGATTTTAGATCCTGGATGGTTTTGCTTAGCTCCTTCACTTGCTTGTTTGTGTTTTCCTGTAATTCTTTAAGAGACTTTTGTGTTTCCTCTTTCGTGACTTCTGCTGTTTGACTCACTTTCTCCTGCATTTCTTTAAGGTTTTTGTGTGTATGTGTGTTTCTTCTTTATTGGCTTCTATCTCTTGAGCCTTATTCTCCTGAATTTCTTTAAGTGATTTTTGTGTTTCCATTAATCGGGTTTCTAGCTTATTCATGTTCCCCTGTATTTCTTTAAGAGATTCATTTATATCCTTTTTGTGTTCTTCTAGCAGCATCATGAACAGTGATTTTAAATCCAAATCTTGTTTTTCTGGTGTTTTTGCATAATCAGGGCTTGCTGATGTTGGAGAGCTTGGTTCAGATGCTGCTATATTGCCTAGGTTTCTGTTAATGGCATTCCTGCGTTTGCCCTTTGCCATCTTGTTATTTCTGGCGTTAGTTGGTCTTGTCTCTGGCTGGTATTTGTGCCTCCTGTAAGGCTATATGGCTATTTCTGCAACACTGGATGGCTGGGTTTCCCCGTTACAGATTGCTAATGCGCTGCCCTCCTCTTGGGTGTCCCTGCAGCCCTAGCGTGCCTTGCCCCAGGTTGTCTGTGTGAACCAGGGGGTACCTGTTTGCTCCTTCAGTGAGTGCTGATGGTCTATGCTGCTGCCGGACCTTTTCTGAGTGCTCGTCACTCTGCTGGGCAGCCTATCTCCCAACTAGGTTGGTGCACACAAGGCTAGCCTAGCTGCTGAGGCCCTGAGTCTAGGCAAAAGCCTGGCAGGCTAAGGCTCAAGCAAAGTTCCCTTTGGGCTATGAGTGTCAATTGATTCTGTCAGGTGGCCAGGATGGCGGCATGCGTGCGCTCCCTGAAAGTGCCGGGAGAGTCTGCTGGGCTAACAACCTCCTGGCTGGGTTGGCATACAGATGGCCCACAGAGCAGCCCAGGGCCTAGGGTCAGTCCAAGGCCTGTCCGTCTTAGACCCCCTGCTATTTTAGCCTCGGGCTATGACTCTTAGCTGACTTTGCCTGCTTGGACTCTCTGGCGTCCTGTAGTCAAAATGGTGGAGTGTATGCCGGCTGGGCAATTAACCTCCTGGCCTGGTTCGCACACCGATGGCCACCCAAACAGCCCAGGGCCTGGGTGCAGGCCAATGCCCGTCGGGCTTAGACCCCCTCGATGTTGGCCTTGGGTTATGTTTGCGTACCTCAGTCTGTCTGATCACTCTGGTGCCCGAGATCCAAGATGGCGGAGAGGCTCTTGTAACTGACTGGCGGGAGGCAGAGTTCTGATGTGGCTTCTTGGTTCCACTGCTGATAGCCCTTCTGCTGGACCAGCTGCTTCTGCTGCCGCCCATGTGAGATCTTTTTGTCTTCTAGGTCTTCTTCGATTTCTTTCTTCATAGACTTGAAGTTCTTGCCACACAGATCTTTCACTCATTTTGTCAGAGTCATACCAAGATACTTTATATTTTTTGGACTACTGTGAAGGGTGTCATTTTCATAATTTTTTTCTCAGCCATTTTATCCTTTGAGTATAGGAATGCTACTGATATAATTTTATATCCAGACACTTTGCTAATGTTCCTTATCAACTGTAGGAGTTCTGTGGTGGAATTTTTTAGGTCATTTAAATATATTATCATGCCATCTGCAAATAGTGATAATTTGACTTCTTCCTTTCCAATTTGTATCCCTTTGACCTCTTTTTTGTTACAGACCAAAGTCTGCTGGGGGACAACCAGGATTCTTTGGTCCAGGAAGGCACAGGTCTGGCGGGATGACAAACTGACAAGACCATGGAGGCGGTTTGAATCTGAATGTTTATTTCTGGGTATCACCTAGTCCAGTTAAGGTAACATCTCAAATGAAGCATCACATTCATCTGTAAAAGTCTAGGCTTTCTCGGGTGTTTACCCAAAGTCCAGGGTGCATGAAGTTAAACGGTTTCTTCATCATGGCTCCATTGTCATGCTAGCCTGGGAGCTGAGGAAGAATGGTTTCCATGCCTAGCTTCCTGGCAAAGATGGTGGCATTGTAGAATTTGGGAAGCTGCCTGGCTCAAGCTGTCTTCCAATAGTATTTGTCCTAGTCTGCCCATTGCATTCTTCTCTGTGCCATGTCTGGGGACACCGTAGGTCCCAGGTGATCAGCTCCGGTAGCAACCTCTAGTCCTCAGCCTGGTGAACTAACTAACTTACTACTCCTTACCCAGAGTGTCTCTCTCTGAGTCAAAAGTATCTGTCTCCTGAATCACACCTGGATAAACTAAAAATGTTGTCTTGCCCAAGACTCCCTAGATAGGGTCTGCAAAAAAGTGTAGTTCCTCACAGGCCTCCATTGCTATCCAGGTGAGCCTGGGTAGAGATAGCCTGTCTGCATAACAAGCAAAAATCAAGAGTTAAAGGTGGAACGGGATTAATTTATCTGCTGAGGACTGAGGACTTCTCTGAGGTATTCAATTCAGCTGCAAATTAGCAACTCAAAAAACAGAAAGCCTGGCCTCTGGGGTAGGGAAAGGTAGCTATGAGCTATGCATCAACTCAAATGTAAATTCTTACTACCTGACCCAACAATGACTTGTGTTTTAAGGTTTTTCAGATGTAAATATCCTTAGTCTGGGCCTGTTGTTTCAGAATACACCTGCCCTGAACTGCCTGCTAAAAATGTGTTTTCTACCATATTTGGAATCATATAATATATCCTGTTGGAAGGCAAATGTAATTACACAAAGGATTAGAGCAAAGCATAGTAGAATGTTTTTGCTATAAGATGGAGTCTTTCAAATCTATATTTGCTTGGTTATACTGTGTCCCAGCCACTAGGAAGGAGGAGCATTTTCAGAAGTATAGTAAATTGCCAAGTGTGATTTTCAGCTTCTGAATATACAGGGAGTTCTGCTTTTCCCAGGAGACATTTCTCGCCTCTGTCTGTAAAATATCATTTTATAGGCTTCACTGGGCCATTACGGCACCTTTTGTTGTCTAATAGCTCTAGCTAGAATGTCAAGTACTATATTGAATAAATATGGTGGGCAGCCTTGTCTAGTCCCTGATTTTAGTGGGATTGCTTCAAGTTACTCTCCATTTAATTTGATGTTGGCTACTGATTTGCTGTATATTGCTTTTACATGTTTAGGTATGGGCCTCGAATTCCTGTTCTTTCCAGGACTTTAAACATGAAAGGATGGTGAATTAGGTCAAATACTTTTTCAGCATCTAATGAAATGACCATGTGGTTTTCTTCTTTGAGTTTGTTTATGTAGTGGATTACATTGATGGATTTGCATATATTGAAACATCCCTGCATCCCTGGGTTGAAGCCTACTTGATCGTGGTGAATGATCATTTTGATGTGTTCTTGGATTTGGTTGGCAAGAATTATATCGAGTATTTTTGCATCGATATTAATAAGGGAAATTGACCTGAAGTTTTCTTTCTTTGTTGGATCTTTGTGTGGTTTTGGTATCAGCATAATTGTGGCTTCATGGAATGAGTTGGATAGTGTTTCTTCTGTTTCTATTTTATGCAATAGGTTGAAGAGTATTGGTGTTAGGTCTTCTTTGAAGGTCTGATAGAATTCTGCACTAAAACCATCTGGTTCTGTACCTTTGTTGGTTGGGAGACTTTCAATGACTATTTCTATTTCTGTAGGGATTATCGTACTGTTTAGATGGTCTAACTGATCCTGACTTAACTTTGGTATTTGGTGTCTGTCTAGGAAATTGTCCATTTCCTCCAGATTTTCCAGTTGTGTTGAGTATAGGCTTTTATAGTAGGATCTAATGATTTTTTAATATTTCCTCAGTTTCTATTGTTGTATCTCCCTTTTCATTTCTGATTTTGTTAATTTGGGTACTGTCTCTGTGCCCTCTGGTTAGTCTGGTTAAGGTTTTATCTATCTTGCTAATTTTTGCAAAGAACCAGCTCCTGGTTTTGTTGATTCTTTGTATAGTTCTTTCTTTTTCCACTTGGATGATTTCAGTCTTGAGATTGATGATTTTCTGCTTTCTACTCCTCTTGATTATATTAGCTTCTTTCTGTTCTAAAGCTTTCAGGTGTGCTGTTGAGCTGCTAGTGCATGCTTTCTCCACCTTCTTTTTGGAGGCACTCAAAGCTATGAGTTTTCCTCTTAGCACTGCTTTCATTGTGTCCCATAAATTTGGGTATGTTGTCCCTTCATTTTCATTAAAATCTAAAAATTCTTTGATTTCTTTCCTTATTTCTTCCTTGACCAAGTTATCATTGAGTAGAGCATTGTTCAGCTTTCATGTGTATGTGGGCTTTCTGTGGTTTTGTTGCTATTGAAGACCACCCTTACTCTATAGTGATCTGATAGGAGGCATGGGATTAATTAAATCTTCTTGTATCTGTTGAGGTCTTTTTTTGTGACCAATTATAATGGTCAGCTTTGGAGAAGGTACCATGAGGTGCTGAGAAGAAGGTATATCCTTTTGATTTAGGATGAAATGTTGTATAGATATCTATTAAATCCACTTGGTCCAAAACTTCTGTTAGTTTCACTGTGTCTCTGTTTAGTTTGTGTTTCCCTGATCTGTCTATTGAGGAGAGTAGTGTTGAAGTCACCCACAGTTACTATATGAGGTGCAATGTGTGCTTTAAGCTTTAGTAAAGTTTCCTTTACAAATGAGGGTGCCCTTGTATCTGGAGCATAGATATTCAGAATTGAGAATTCTTCTTGGTATATTTTTCCTTTGATGAGTTTAAAGTGTCCTTCTGTGTCTTTTTTGATGACTTTTGGTTTAAAATCTATTTAATTGGATATTAGAATGGCTACTCCAGCATGTTCCCTGGGACTGTTTGCTTGGAAAACTGTTTTCTAGCCTTTTACTCTGAGGTAGTGTTTGTCTTTCACACTGAAATGCATTTCCTGTATGCAGCAAAATGTTGGGTCCTGTTTATGTATCCAGTCTATTAGTCTATGTCTTTTTATTGGGAAGTTGAGTCCATTGATGTTAAGAGATATTAAGGACTAGTCATTGTTGCTTCTTGCTATTTTTGATGTAATTTTAATGTTTATGTAGTTATCTTCTTTTGGGTTTGTTGAAAGAAAATTAATTTCTTGCTTTTTCTGGTGAGTAGTTTCCCACATTTTGTTGGGGTTTTCCATTCATTATCCTTTGATGGGCTGGAATTGTCAAAAGATATTATGTAAATTTGTTTTGGTCATGGAATACCTTGGTTTCTCCATCTATGGTAATTGAGAAATATGCTGAGTATAGTAGCCTGGGTTGGCATTTGTGTTCCCTTAGGATCTGCATGCCATCTGCCCTGGCTCTTCTGCCTTTCATAGTCTCTGGTGAGGAGTCTGAAATAATTCTGATAAGTCTACCTTTATATGTTACTTGAGCATTTTTCCCTTACTGCTTTTAATATTTTTTTTGTTTAGTGCATTTGGCATTTTAATTATTATAATTATAATAACTATAATATTATAATAATTATAATTATTATAATATTGTGACAGAAGGTATTTCTTTTCTGGTCAAATCTATTTGGAGTTCTGTAGCCTTCTTGCATGTTCATCGGCATCTCTTTCTTTAGGTTAGGGAAGTTTTCTTCTACAATTTTGTTGAAGACATTTACTAGCTCTTTAAGTTGGAAATCTTAGCTCTCTTCTATACCTATAATCTTTAGGTTTGCTCTTCTCATTTTGTCCTGGATTTGCTGGATTTTGGGGTCAGGAGCTTTTTGCATTTTTCACTTTCTTTGACTGTTGTGTCAATGCTTTCTATGTATATTATGCATCTGAGATTCCCTCTTCAGTCTCTTGTATTCTGGTGCTGATGCTTGCATCCAAGACTCCTGAATTCTTTCCTAGGTTTTCTATGCTTAGAGTTGTTTCCCTTTGTGATTTCTTTATTGTTTCTACCTCCATTTTTAGATCCTTGATGGTTTTGTTCAATTTCTTCACCCGTTTTGTTGTGTTTTACTGTAGTTCTTTAAGGCCTTCTCCTTGTTTACTTGTCCTGTATTTCTTTAAGGGAATTATTTATATCCTTCTTGAAGCCCTCTATCTGCATCATGGGCTATGATTTTTTTTATTGAAAAAGGAAGTAAAAACACTTTATGATAAAATTAAAGATTTACATGGAAAATATTTCAGATAAAACATTAAAATTGACTATCTTCACGGAAAATTAGAGTAAAGTGGTAGACATAAATCAATTGAAATATGGAATAGAAACATTTTATGATAGAATTGAAGATTTACATGGAAAATATTTCTAATAAAATTGCAGAAAAATTAGAAAAACAAGTTAGAATTGAAGATTATCATGGAAAATTTTATATAGATATAATAATGGTAGGCATAAAAGTATTCCTAAGTTGATTGAAAGTGCAATTATAAACATTTTCTGATAAACTTGAAGATTTACATGGAAAATATTCTGATAAAATTGAAGAAATATATAGAAAAACATGTTAAAACTAACATTTTAATTATCATGGAAATTATACAGATAAAATGATAGGCATAAAGATAATTCTAAGTTGATTGAAGGTGGAATTATAAACATTTTCAGATAAAATTGAAGATTTACATGGAAATATTTCTGGTAAAATTCAAGTATTATATAGACAAAAACGATAAAATTGACTCTTTCATGGAAAATTTTACATATAAAATCATAGATATAATAACTCTAAATTGATTGAAGGAAGAATTAGAAGCAGTTGTGATAACATAAAAAATTTACATTGAAAACATTTCTGATAAAATAGAGGAAATATATGGAAAGACATACTAAAAATTGAAGATTATCACAAAAAATAATGCAGATAAAATGGTAAATATAAAAACATTACTAAATGAATGAAAATGTGAATTACAATTATTTTCTGATAAAATTGAAGAATTACATGAGAAATGTTTCATTAGTCTATGTCTTTTTATTGGGGAGTTGAGTCCATTGTTGTTAACAGATATTAAGGAATAGTGATTGTTGCTTCCTGTTATTTTTATTGTTATTTTTATGTTTGTCTGAGTATCTTCTTTTGGGTTTGTTGGAAGAAGATTACTTTCTTGCTTTTTCTAGGGTGTAGTTTCCCTCCTTGTGTTGGCATTTTCCATCAATTATCCTTTGTAGGGCTGGATTTGTGTACAGATATTATGTAAATTTGGTTTTATCATGTAATATCTTGGTTTCTCCATCTATGACGATTGAGAGTTTTGCTGGGTATAGTAGCCTGGGCTGGCATTTGTAATCTCTTAGGGTCTATTTGAGGTCTGCCCAGTATCTTCTAGCTTTCATCATCTCTGGTGAGAAGTTTGGTGTAATTCTGATAGGTCTGCCTTTATAAGTTACTTGCCTTTTTTCCCTTACTGCTTTTAATATTCTTTCTTTGTTTAGTGAATTTGGTGTTTTGATTATTATGTGTCAGGAGGACTTTCTGTTCTGGTCCAGTCTGTTTGGAGTTCTGAAGGCTTCTTGTATGTTCATGGGCATCTCTTTCTCTAGATTAGGGAAGTTTTCTTTTACAATTTTGTTGAAGATATTTACTGGGACTTTAAGATGTAGATCCTTGCTCTCGTCTAAACCTGTAATCCTTAGGTTTGGTCTTCACATTTTGTCCTGGAGTTCCCAGATATTTTAGATTACCAGCTTTATCCATTTTGCCTTTTCTTTCACTGTTGAATCAATGTTTTCTAGGGTATTTTCAGTACCTCAAGTTCTTTCTTCTATCTCTGGTATTCTGTTTTTGATGCTTGCATGCTTGACTCCTGAATGCTTTCCAAGGTTTTCTATCTCCAGAGATGTCTCACATTGTGATTTCTTTATTATTTCTACTTCCACATTTAGATCATGGATGGTTTTGTTCAGTTCCTTCATTTGATTGTGTTTTCCTGTAATGCTTTAGGGGATTTTTGTGTTTCTTCTTTAAGGGCTTCTGCCTGTTGACCCATGATCTCCTGTATTTCTTTAAGGGAGTTTTGTGTTTCCTCTTTAAGGGCTTTTACCTGTTGCCCTATGTCCTTCTCTATTTGTTTAATAAGTTAATGAAGTCTTTCTTTAAGCCCTCTATCAGCATCATGAGATATGATTTTAAATCCAACTCTTGCTTTTCTGGTATGTTGGGGTATCTGGGACTTGCTGTGGTGGGAGAACTGGGTTCTGATGTTGCCATGTGGCCTTGGTTTCTGTTGGTAGGGTTCTTGTGCTTGCCTTTCACCATCTGGTTATCTCTGGTGCTAGTTGGTATTGTTGTCTCTGGCAGGAGTTATAGTTCCTTCTGTGGAACTATAAGCCTGTGTCCTTACTCCTCTGAGCTCAAAAGTGAAAGCACTGCTGGGAGATCTCTCTTTCCTGGGGGGCTACGCACAGAAGGCTATGGAATTTCCTGGCTCCCTGGTGCAAATGGCAGTGGGAAGACTTCTGTCCCACCTACCCAACTGATCTTATGCTCCTAGCTGGTCCCCTCCAGAGAGAAGGTGGAGATCTCACCTCTAAGCTCAGAAGTGAAAGTGCTGGTTGGAGATCACTCTCTCCTGACAGGTTATGCACAGAAGGCTGTGGAGTTTCCTGGCTCCCTAGTACAAATGGCAGTGGGAAGACTCGGACTGTGATTTTAAATCCAAATCTTTCTTTTCTGGTGTCTTGGGGTATCCAGGTCTTGCAGTTGTGGGAGAATTGGTTTGGATGGGGCCATGTTGCCTTGATTTCTGTTTCTAAGGTTCCTAAATTTGTCTTTTGATGTCTGGTTATCTCTGGTGTTAGTTGGTTCTGCTGTCTCTGGTTGGTATTTGTCCCTCCTGTGTGCCTGCAAGCCTGTCTCAGCAACACTGGGTGACTGGATCTTCTCTGACCCAGAGTGCTGTGGTGATGCCCAGCGCCTGGTTGAAGGTAGGGCCCTGGCATACCAAGTCCCAAGTGATCTTGCACTCAGTATTCTCTGCGTTCCTGGTTGTAGCAACCCTCTCATTAACAGAAGTCAGGATAGTGGCCTCACCTGTCACTGCAGGACTCCCTGCAGAGCAGATGTCCCCTGGCAGGATAGGTGCAGAGATGGCTGTGGGGTTTGGTGCTGCCCAGCTCCTGGGTGCTGGTGGGGTCCTGGTGGCTGAGTCTCAACTGATCTTACACTCGGGTGTTCCCTGTGTTCCTGGCCATAACAGCCCTCTCAGTTGTAGGTGTGAAGAACATCTCTCATATAGTACATCCTGACTACAGTTGCCCATCTTCCACTCCTCCCTTTCCCTCTCCTCTCCATCCCCCTACTCCCTGCTCCATTTCCTTTTCTGAACAGAGTTGGCCTCCAAGAAAAGACAGCCAAACAGGGACAAACAATATGCAATGAGTCAAGGCAATAGCCCTCACACTGAGACCAGACAAGGCAACCCAACAAGGTAAAAAGAGTTCCAAGAGTCTTTCTGAACACAGTGCCTTAGACTACTAGGCCATCTGACAAAAGAGCATATTTCCAACAGTTGTTTGATAGCTTCAATTCTAAACTCATGATATGTATTATATTTAGAAATCTACTCCAGTTAAATCAGAAAGATTTAAATTAAAACATCAAACCTCTCCTAGTGTTTGTGGGTTCTTTTTTGAAGTACATTTTAGTCTCTAATTACTAAAATTTAAATAGGAATTTCCAAGAAAATGCTTTGTTTCTCAATTAGCCAGTGATTTCTTAATTTTTCTATCTTTCTTTCTTTCTTTCTTTCTTTCTTTCTTTCTTTCTTTCTTTCTTTCTTTCTTTCTTAGTTTTTATAATATTTTTATTTTCTATATTCTTTGTTTACATTCCAAATGATTTCCCCTTTCCCGGATCCCCCCTCTCCATATGTCCCATAAAACTTCTTCTCTCCATCCATTCTCCAATCACCTCCCTCCTTTTTCTCTGTCCTTATATTCTCCTCCAATGCTAGATCAATCCTTCCAGGATCAGGACCCTCTCCATACTTCTTCATAGGAGTCATTTGATATGTGATTTGTGCCTTGGGTATTCAGGGCTTCTGGGCTAATTAATATCCACTTATCAGAGATTGCATTCCATGTGTATTATTTTGTGATTGGGTTACCTCACTTAGGATGATATTTTCCAGATCAAACCATTTGCCTAAAAATTTTGTGAATTCATTGTTTCTAATTGCTGAGTAGTATTCCATTGTGTAAATATACCACATTTTCTGTATCCATTCTTCCTTTGAGGGGCATCTGGGTTCTTTCCAGCTTCTGGTTATTATAAATAAGGCTGCTATGAACATAATGGAGCATGCGTCTTTATTGCATGCTGGGGAATCCTTTGGGTATATGCCCAGGAGAGGTATAGCAGGGTCCTCCGGAAGTGTCATGTCCAGTTTTCTGAGGAACCGCCAGACTGATTTCCAAAGTGGTTGTACCATCTTACAGCCCCACCAGCAGTGGAGGAGTGTTCCTCTTTCTCCACATCCTCGCCAACACCTGCTGTCTCCTGAGTTTTTGACCTTAGCAATTCTGACTGTTGTAAGGTGAAATCTCAGGGTTGTTTTGATTTGCATTTCCCTAATGACTAATGATGTTGAGCACTTCTTAAAGTGCCTCTCGGCCATCTGAATTTCTTCAGGTGAAAATTCTTTGTTTAGATCTGTACCCAATTTTTTAATAGAGTTATTTGATTCCTTAGGATCTAACTTCTTGAGTTCTTTGTATATATTGAATATTAGCCCTCTATCAGATGTAGGGTTGGTGAATATCCTTTCCCAATTTGATGGTTGCCGTTTTGTCCTTTTAACAGTGTCCTTTGCCTTACAGAAATTTTGTAATTTTATGAGGTCCCTTTTGTCAATTCTTGATCTTAGAGCATAAGCTATTGGTTATCTGTTCAGGAACTTTCCCCCTGTGCCCATGTCCTCAAGGGTCTTCCCCAGTTTCTTTTGTATTAGTTTCAGTGTGTCTGGTTTTACATAGAGGTCCTTGATCCACTTGGAATGAGGTTTAGTACATGGAGATAAGAATGGATCAATTCGCATTCTTCTGCATGCTGACCTCCAATTGAACCAGCACCATTTGTTGAAAAGGCTATCTTTTTTCCACTGGATGTTTTCAGCTCCTTTGTTGAAAATCAAGTGTCTATAGGTGTGTGGATTTATTTCTGGATCTTCAATTCTATTCCATTGGTCCACTTGTCTGTCACTGTGCCAATACCATGCAGTTTTTAACACTATTGCTCTGTAGTATTGCTTGAAGTCAGGGATACTGATTCCCCCAGAATTTCTTTTGTTGTTGAGAATAGATTTAGCTATCCTGGGTTTTTTGTTATTCCAGATGAATTTGAGAATTGCTTTTTCTAACTCTGTGAAGAACTGAGTTGGGATTTTGATGGGGATTGCGTTTAATCTGTAGATCACTTTTGGCAAGATGGCCATTTTAACTATATTAATCCTGCCGATCCACGAGCATGGCAGATTTTTCATTTTCTGAGGTCTTCTTTGATTTCCTTCTTTAGAGACCTGAAGTTCTTGTCATATTGATCTTTCACCTGTTTGGTTAGAGTCACACCAAGATACTTTATATTGTTTGTGGCTATTTTGAAGGGTGTCGTTTCCCTAACTTCTTTCTCAGCCTGCTTATCCTTTAGTATAGGAAGGCAACTGATTTGCTTGAGTTGATTTTATAACCAGCCACTCTGCTGAAGTTGTTTATTAGCTGTAGGAGTTCTCTGGTGGAGGTTTTTGGGTCACTTAAGTAGACTATCATGTCATCTGCATATAGTGATAATTTGACTTCTTCCTTTCCAATTTGTATCCCCTTGACCTCCTTATGTTGTCTAATTGCTCTAGCTAGAACTTCAAGTACTATATTGAAAAGATATGCAGAGAGAGGACAGCCTTGTCTAGTCCCTGATTTTAGTGGGATTGTTTCAACTTTCTCTCCGTTTAGTTTGATGTTGGCTACCTGTTTGCTGTATATTGCTTTAATGATGTTTAGGTATGGGCCTTGAGTTCCTGTTCTTTCCAAGACTTTTAGCATGAAAGGATGCTGAATTTTGTCAAATGCTTTTTCTGCATCTAATGAGATGATCATATGGTTTTTTTTCTTTGAGTTTGTTTATGTAGTGGATTGCATTGATGGATTTCCTTATATTGAACCATCCCTGCATCCCTGGGATGAAGCCTACTTGATCATGGTGGATGATCGTTTTGATGTGTTCTTGGATTCAGTTGGCAAGAATTTTATTAAGTATTTTTGCATCAATATTCATAAGAAAAATTGGCCTGAAGTTCCCTTTCTTTTTTGGATCTTTGTGTGGTTTTGGTATCAGTGTAATTGTGGCTTCATAGAACAAGTTGGGGAGAGTTCCTTCTGTTTCTATTTTATGGAATAGTTTGAAGAGTATTGTTGTTAGGTCTTCTATGAAGATCCGATAGAATTCTGCACTGAAGCCATCTGGTCCCGTGCTTTTTTTGGTTGGGAGACTTTCTCTGACCCTTTTTATTTCTTCAGGTGTTATGGGACTGTTTAGATGATCTATTTGATCCTGATTTAGTTTTGGTGACAGATATCTGTCTAGGAAACTGTTCATTTCCTCCAGATTCTCCAGTTGTGTTGAGTATAGGCTTTTGTAGTAGGATCTAATGATTTTTTGAATTTCCTCAGTTTCTGATGTTATATCTCCCTTTTCATTCTAAGTTTGTTAATCTGGATACTGTCTTTGTGCCCTTTGGTTAGTCTGGTTAAGGGTTTATCTATCTGGTTGATTTTCTCAAAGAACCAGCTCCAGGTTTTGTTGATTCTTTGTATGGTTCTCTTTGTTTCTACTTGATTCATTTTGGCCCTGAGTTTGATGATTTCCTGCCTTCTACTCCTCCTGGGTGAAATAGCTTCCTTTTGTTCCAGGGCTTTCAGGTGTGTCATTAAGCTGTTAGTGTATGCTCTCTCCATTTTCTTTTTGGAGGCATTCAGGGCTATAAAATTTCCTCTTAGCACTTCTTTCATTGTGTCCCATAGATTTGGGTATGTTTTGTCTTCATTTTCATTAAGTTCTAAAAAGTCTTTAATTTCTTTCTTTATTTCTTCCTTGGCCAAGGTATCATTGAGTAGAATATTGTTCAGTTTCCACGTGTATGTGGGTTTTCTGTTGTTTCTGTTGCTATTTAAGACCACTTTTACTCCATAGTGATCTGATAGGAGGCATGGGATTAGTTAGATCTTCTTATATTTGTTGAGGTCTGTCTTGTGACCAATTATATGGTTGATTTTGGAGAAGGTACCATGAGGTGCTAAGAAAAAGGTATATTCTTTTGCTTTAGGATAGAATGTTCTGTATATATATATGTTAAATCTAATTGGTCTAACGATTCAATTCGTTTCACTGTGTCCCTGTTCAGTTTCTGTTTTCCTGATCATTCCATTGAGGAAAGTGCAGTGTTGAAGTCCCACACAATTATTGTGTTAGGTGCAATGTGTGCTTTTAGCTTTAATAAAGTTTCTTTTATGAATGAGGGTGCCCTTCCATTTGGAGCATAGATGTTCAGGATTGAGAGTTCTTCTTGTTGTATTTTTCTTTTGACCAGCAAGAAGCATCCCTCAGAGTCTCTTTTGATGACTTTGGGTTGAAAGCCAATTTTTTCTGATATTAGAATGGCTACTCCATCTTGTTTCCTGAGACCATTTGCTTGTAAAATTGTCTTCCAGCCTTTTACACTAAGGTGGTGTTTGTCTTTGACCCTGAAGTGTGTTTCCTGTATGCAGCAAAATGTAGGGTCCTGTTTATGTATCCAGTCAGTTAGTTTATGTCTTTTTATTGGGGCATTGAGTCCATTGATTTTAAGAGATATTAAGGAATAGTGATTATTACTTTCTGTCATTTTGATGTTATTTTTTAAATTTGATTAGTTAACTTCTTTTGGGTTTGATCAAAGAAGGTTACTATCTTGCTTTTTCGAGGGTGAAGTTTCCCTCCTTGTATTGCTGTTTTCCTCCTATTGTCCTTTGTAGGGCTGGGTTTGTGGATATATATTGGGTAAACTTGGTTTTGTCATAGAATATCTTAGTTTCTTCATCTATGGTGATTGAGAGTTTTGCTGGATATAGTAGTTTTGGCTGGCATTTGTGTTCTCTTAGAGTCTGTATGAGATCTGCCCAGGCTCTTCTAGCTTTCTTTCTTTTTTTTTTTTTAATATTTTTTTTATTCGATATAATTTATTTACATTTCAAATGATTTCCCCTTTTCTAGCCCCCCCACTCCCCGATAGTCCCTTCTCTTCCCCTGTCCTCCCTCCCACCCCTTCCCACTTCCCCGTTCTGGTTTTGCCGAATACTGTTTCACTGAGTCTTTCCAGAACCAGGGGCCACTCCTCCTTTCTTCTTGTACCTCATTTGATGTGTGGATTATGTTTTGGGTATTCCAGTTTTCTAGGTTAATAACCACTTATTAGTGAGTGCATACCATGATTCACCTTTTGAGTCTGGGTTACCTCACTTAGTATGATGTTCTCTAGCTCCATCCATTTGCCTAAGAATTTCATGAATTCATTGTTTCTAATGGCTGAATAGTACTCCATTGTGTAGATATACCACATTTTTTGCATCCACTCTTCTGTTGAGGGATACCTGGGTTCTTTCCAGCATCTGGCAATTATATATAGGGCTGCTATGAACATAGTAGAGCATGTATCCTTATTACATGGTGGGGAATCCTCTGGATATATGCCCAGGAGTGGTATAGCAGGATCTTCTGGAAGTGAGGTGCCCAGTTTTCTGAGGAACCGCCAGACTGATTTCCAGAGTGGTTGTACCAATTTGCAACCCCACCAGCAGTGGAGGAGTGTTCCTCTTTCTCCACACCCTCTCCAACACCTGCTGTCTCCTGAATTTTTAATCTTAGCCATTCTGACTGGTGTAAGATGAAATCTTAGGGTTGTTTTGATTTGCATTTCCCTAATGACTAATGAAGTTGAGCATTTTTTAAGATGCTTCTCTGCCATCTGAAGTTCTTCAGGTGAGAATTCTTTGTTTAACTCTGTACCCCATTTTTTAATAGCTATTCTCAGCAACAAAAGAAAATCTGGGGGAATCAATATCCCTGACCTCAAGCAATACTACAGAGCAATAGTGTTAAAAACTGCATGGTATTTGTACAGTGACAGGCAGGAGGATCAATGGAACAGGATTGAAGATCCAGAAATGAACCCACACACCTATGGCCACTTGATCCTCGACAAAGAGGCTGAAAACATCCAATGGAAAAAAGAGAGCCTTTTCAACAAATGGTGCTGGTTCAACTGGAGGTCAGCATGCAGAAGAATGCGAATTGATCCATCCTTGTCTCCTTGTACTAAGCTCAAATCCAAATGGATGAAGGACCTCCACATAAAGCCAGACACTCTGAAGCTAATAGAAAAGAAACTGGGGAAGACCCTTGAGGACATCGGTACAGGGAGAAAGTTTCTGAACAGAACACCAATAGCGTATGCTCTAAGAGCAAGAATTGACAAATGGGACCTCATAAGGTTACAGAGTTTCTGTAAGGCAAAGGACACCATCAAGAGGACAGATCGGCAACCAACAAATTGGGAAAAGATCTTCACCAATCCTACATCAGATAGAGGGCTAATATCCAATATATATAAAGAACTCAAGAAGTTAGACTCCAGAAAACCGAACAACCCTATTAAAAAATGGGGTACAGAGTTAAACAAAGAATTCTTCTAGCTTTCATAGTCTCAGGTGAGAAGTCTGGTGTGATTCTGATAGGTCTTCCTTTATATGTTACTTGGCCTTTCTCTCTTACTGCCTTTAATATTCTTTCTTTGTTTAGTACATTTGGGGTTTTGATTATTATGTGACGGGAAGTATTTCTGTTCTGGTCCAGTCTGTTTGGAGTTCTGTAGGCTTCTTGTATATTCATGGGCATCTCTCTCTTTAGGTTAGGGAAGTTTTCTTCCATAATTTTATTGAAGATATTTGCTGGCCCTTTAAGTTGTAAATCTTCACTCTCATCTATGCCTATAATCCTTAGGTTTGGTCTTCTCATTGTGTCCTGGATTTCCTGGATGTTTTGGGTTACAAGCTTTTTGCATTTTGCATTTTCTTTAACTGTTAGGTCCATGGTTTCTATGGTATCTTCAGCATCTTAGATTCTTTGTTCTATCTCTTGTATTCTGTTGTTGATATTTGCATCTATGTCCCTTGATTTCTTCCCAAGGTTTTCTATCTCCAAAGTTATCTCCCTTTGAGTTTTTTTGTTTGTTTGTTTGTTTGTTTCTACTTCTGATTTTAGATCCTGGATGGTTTTGCTTAGCTCCTTCACTTGCTTGTTTGTGCTTTCCTGTAATTCTTTAAGAGCTTTTTGTGTTTCCTCTTTCATGACCTCAGCCTGTTGACTAAAGTCTCCTGTATTTCTTTAAGTGATTTTTGCGTTTCCTCCTTATTGGCTTTTGTATTCTCCTGGATTTCTTTCAATGATTTTTGTGTTTCCCTTGTAAGGGCTTCTAACTTTTGATCCATTTTCTCCTGGACATGCCCTTAAACGAGAATTGGGTTCAGATGCTGCCATATTGCCTTGATTTCTGTTAGTGACTTTCCTGCTTTTGCCTTTTGCCATCTAGTTCTCACTGGTGTTAGTTGGTCTTGTCAATGCTGAACTCACCAGTGCAAGCTGCCTCTTCCCAGGTGGCCTCTGGTGCACATCTGACCTCCTTCACTGCCTAGAGATAGGGTGCTGTGGCCCAGGGTGTTAAGATCTAGAAGCAGACACCTGAAGGCTCCCACTGGGGCCTGCTGGATTCACCAGAGCACACTAACTCCTCCCAGCAGACCTCCAGGCTGCCCCTCTGGCCTCTTGCAGGGCCTGGAGATGTGGCTTTGCAGCCCAGGCTCCTCTGGATCCTGAAGTGAAGATCTGAAGGCTCCCGCCAGAGGCCTCAGGGCTGAAACCTAAGCTCTGTGCCAACAGAGCAAGCTGTGCACTCCCAGTCTGTGTCCGGGTGCACACCAAGCCTCTCGTGATCTCTATTTAAATAAATTTTTGTTGCTATTGTTATTTTTTGGCATTTTGTGTGTTTTGCCAAATTGTATTAAAAGTAGAGAAAATTTTAAAGAAAATAGAATTTATTTAATAAGCATTTATTCTAAGAAATGATATGCAACTACCACCACCACCACAAACAAAATCAGTCTGTAAACTTTCCTTGTGATGTTTATAAACTATACAAGCAGGGAGACATGAAAATAAATCACAGCAGGGCCAAGTCATCTTCATCCTTCAGAATTAAAATGTCAAGGGAAGAGAAACTGTCATGCAAAAATGCTGAATTTACTCATTTATTTATCTGTATCTGTGGAGACAAAATGTGAAACCTGTTGTCATTAAGGATGTTCTTAGGTGGTAGGGATGGAATCAATCTCTGTGACTGCTCAAATGGCATTCAAAATATGAAGGATTTTACAGAAAGTATCAACAAAAGAGTACTTCTAAATAAGCAGTATTACTTCCATTGTGTATCCTTGACTCACTGGAGCCTGAAAGAACTTATATTCACTGCTGAAATATGTGCAGAATGTTAGGATATACCTGCTCTTTCTTTCTTTGGTGTGGATGCTTGTGCTTCTCCTGGATGTTGGAACAAATTGGAAATATCTGAGTTGTGTGTAATTATAGATTTCCTTCCTAGAAGGTAAAAAAATTATATAACCAGATCTGCAAAGAAGCTTGTCTGTTACTTGTTAGACATTAGCAAAGTCCATATGGATGCAAAGCGACATCCATCAGAAGCAAGTGAGAACCTACGTGGCAAACATCTCCCTGTCCAAGTGTTCCTGCCAACGGCAAGACTGTACACCTAAAACCTGTGCAAGACGGATGCCATCTGTATCGAAATTAAACACTTCAGGAAAAGCACCAGCTTCCCCAATGTGCTGACATGCGCTACAAAGACAACTCACTTGTGCACAGAGGCTGCCAAAAAGGCCAAACAGCACATTATTCTATACCAATTTTCATAAGCTTGTGTTTACAGCAACATCCAATGCTAGCACCTCAAGGCAAGATTTATCCTTGTCAAAACACAAACAGAACAACAAGACTTTAGAACATACTGAGTCCTTTGGTCCTTTAAAGCTTTTTGGGTTTTTTTCCAGAAACTCATACCTGGTTTTCATTAATTTTAAACCTTATATTTTATGTGTGTGTAAGTTACATCATTATTCACAAATGTAAATGTAAACTGTCTATAATTTCTTGTACTTCACAAAGAGATTTATTACAGAGGCAATTAGGTGAGCCTCACTGAAAATGCTTCCACATTTGCAAATAAAACATTAACATGGTAAAAGTGCCATGTATAATTCTGTTCTACAGAGCACTTGACTATTCTGCTGGCAAAATTATGTTTATACATATATAACAAGATATAATATTCTTTTATATATAAGCCCATTAATATGTATGTGGCCCTTTTCTTGTAAAACAAGTTTTCAATGTAATTCATCACTATTATAAAGCAATGAGCACAACCTTCTGATCAGTGAAAATTTCTGAGTAGTTTATCATCCTGACTTCCTCCATTAGCCAATATACAACTTAGAAAGTAGAGAAATGTTTTTAGATATTGTGTGTGTGTGTCTGTGTGTCAATGTGTTTCTGTGTGTGTGTGAACTGCATAACATTTGCTCTGAATGAGGGTTCATCAATTCTGCCCTCAAAACTAAATTCACAAACAGATAGAGCATATGTATTTGCATATATTATACTATTTTGTGCCATGGTAAAAGTTTTAGGTGCTAAGTATCATATCAGAAGCATTGTCTTTTCAGATATCCTTACATTTTGCTATCAGAAATATGCAATAAAACAAAGAATAAAGATATTCATGTTTTCATCTAAACAATACCAACTGTCTAGTTTCCAGATAGAAAAACCAAGCAGAGCCAGGACTTTGCCTCCAAGCCTACGTGTCTGCTAAGACTGAGTTACATAAATTAACAGTCACAGTACTGTTAAAAAAATGGCCTGGAAAACTATCTGAAAGAAAAACAATATAATTAAATTTAATTAAAAATATTGAGTTTTACTTATCCTCCATAATCCTATATTCTATCTAATGAAAACCTCATGTGGAAGCTGATGACTCAAGAAACGTGATAGTTTTGGTGAGAGTCTTGCTATCTTAGATGAAGTTGCTGCCTGCACTTTGGGTTTGTTATTTTTGTTGTTTTTTTCGGGGGGGGGCGGATAAGATGGGATTTGTAACTTTTTTTCTTTCTGACATAGCAATGTTCAATCACTCAAATTGATGAAGACTCATAGAATACTACTTGACCTTTAAAATTTCTAATTGGCATTCTTTGCCTCTTATTTAGTCAAGAATAAAATATTTATAAGGATAATTGGGAATATCAAATAGCAAGGATGTATGTAAAAGAATGAAAAGTTAGTGCTGGTGACCCTGTATATGGAATAACCACCATGGGCCCCCATGTAACTGAAAGTAGAGACACTCATTGCCCATAAACCACGGAGATATCAGCATGCCCATATTTATAGATATGCCATACAATGGAGTCAGGAAGTGGAACCATCGTGCTGTCTTTCAGGTAGTGAGTGGATAAAAGATGTGGTATATCACACTACATAACTTTTAACTTTTTAAATTTTCTGAATTTGTGTGTGTGTTTGCCTTACAACTCTACCTCTGCAACAGACACATGCTCTGCCCACAGCATCCAGAAGGGGGCATTGATACCCTGGATTGGAGTGGTTGGGGAGGAACTATGTGGGTACTGAGAATTGAACACGTATTGAACCTCTGAAATAGGAGTTAGTGTTCTTCACCTAAGCAATCTATTCAGCTCCATACACTATGGAGTTTTATGTAGCTATAATTAAAATAAAAATAATGACATCTGCAAAATGATGGAAAAGGGGAAAAGCACTATAGAATATTATTAAAGAAAATAATGAATTAGAAAATAAGGGGGGTCTAAAGAATGTCTAAAGAGAGCAAAGAAAATGAAGAAATTATGTAATTGTGCTATGGCCTCAAAAATCAACCAAAGAGGAGGAAAGGAGGAGTAAGAAGAGGAGAAGGAGGAGTAAGAGAAGGAAAAGGAGACTGAGATGAAAACGAAGAAGAAGAAGAAGAAGAAGAAGAAGAAGAAGAAGAAGAAGAAGAAGAAGAAGAAGAAGAAGAAGAAGAAACTGCCATATAAGAAGCTTCTTATATGTCTAACACAGAATATGTATATGCACATGTGTGCATGCATGCATTTGTGTGTGTGCCTGTGTGTGCATGTCTGTGTGTGTGTGCACGCCTATGTGTGTGTGCATGCCTGTGTGTGTGTGCACGCCTCTGTGTGTGTGTGTGTGTGTGTGTGTGTGTGTCTGTCTGTCTGTCTGTGTGGTGTCTGACAAAAGTAGAGATGATATTATAAGTGGAGTGGAAGATATCTTTTTAGAGGTAAGGCGTAGAGGGGCTACTAGATAACATATAATAAGAGATCAGAAATGTGGACTAAATAGTGAAAGACAGCCAAATCGAGGCCGAAGGGAACAAAACAGAGCAGTGACCAAGTAAAATCACAGTATCATGTCATATATCTGACATCATGCCATCATGGAGCCAGGACTGCATGCCAACCTGCAAATTAAAACATATAAAATAAGATTTTTAAGATCTAAATTTCCTATGTTAATCTATTTCTGAGTCTATGAATTGTTTAGAATCTGAAATTCTAACCACTTTCTGGTTGTGCCTATCTAAGAAAATGGGTTTGTGCACCTCACTGCAAGTAACTCTGCTATAGAATATTTTTTGCCTTAACACATGAGTTAAGATAGTCCAACAAAATATATCTTCTGTGGATGGATATGGATGTATAAAGTGGTTCTGATTGCTTAATCACTTTTACTATATGTTAATATAAATAATCAGACTTCATTTCATGAGGTTAGAAACTATTAAAGCTTACTGTATAAACAAACATGAACTAGAAAACTAGTGGCTACACAGCATTAACAGGAGAAGGAAAGAGTCCAAGAAAAGGGTGGGAAACTGGGTCAGAGACACTAAGCTTATGTTTTTTATTCCCATTTTGTAATAAAACCCACTTGGTTGTGGGCTCACTGTCACCCTGGATGCCAATATCACATCTTCTGTATGTGTGAGAATCACCTTCTCTCACAGACTCACTTCCTTAGGACATGTGTCCACACTTTTGACAGCAAAGAGTAGAGATATCCTTGTCAAATGAAGTTTTGTATCAATGTCATGCTTCAAATGTTTGTAACTAAAAGCACAAACAAAATTATATCAACAACAGTTGATTTTATTTCTTTGTTTCCTTTTTCAAGGCAGAGTTTCTCTGTGCAGTCCTGGCTGTCCTGGAACTCACACTGTAGACCAGGATGTCTTGAATATAAAGATCTGCTTGTGTCTGCTTCCTGAATGCTGTGATTAAAGATGTGTACTACCACCAGGCACAGTAGTTGTTTCAACATACCCATGCTAAAACTTCCGATATTCATGATCTAAATTTAACATTGGTCTAATGTTGAACACTCTACCTGCTTTCTACAACATCTCTCATTCACCTAACTGACATTTTCTTTCAAATCACAGTAATTAATCATTCCCAATATGTAACATTCATTTCTAGTCACTTTCATATGTTCTAACCAGCTGGTTTAGAATAATTAGAAAAACATCCCTGTTATATTTGATTTAAGGTATTTTTTATTATGTATCATTTTTTCCTTTAAATCTTCCTTTCCAACATCAAACTACTTCCTTTGTTTCCTGTACTTCTAAGGATTCAGTTTATAGCATTAAAACCAGCATATATTCAGCCTCCTGCTGCTTATGAAGAATTTTCACAGGTGATCTCTGCTGTATGTAGTCCCATTCATTAACACACACCTGACTTCTGTCTTTCATCTCTTTACTTGACACACAGAGTACAGAATAGTATTTTATAGCCTCCATTGAAGTTAATTACTGATGTAAATATTAATATATATTATATACACATTGACTGAAGACAAGTAACAGAAAGGGGAATTATTTTGAAAATCTGATGAAATGAGAAATTAAGTTCTTGTTGTTACTGATACCTTCCAATTCTAATTTCTGATTAGGAGTTGGGAAGAATTAGAGTTTAGAGCACCTTTATCTTCTTTATAGCTGGTGTGCACCTGGAGGCACTCTGGGAGCGCACAGCTTGCTCCAGTGGCAAGGAGCTTAGGTTCCAGTCCTGAGGCCTCTGGCCAGAGCCCTCAGATCTCTCCACTTCCGGATCCAGATCAGCCTGGGCGGCAATGCCACATCTCCATGTCCTGCAAGAGGCAAGAGGGGCTTCCGGGAGGCCGGCTGGGAGAAGTCTGTGTGCTCTGGTGAATCCCGCAGGGGCCAGCAGGAGCCTTCAGGTGTCTGCTTTGGGACCTGAACAGCCTGGGCCACAGCACTCGGTCTCCAGGAAGTGCTGGAGACCTGGTGTGCACCTGGAGGCACTCTGGGAGCTCACAGCTTGCTCAGGTGGCAAGGAACTTAGGTTCCAGTCCTGAGTCCTCTGGTGGGAGCCCTCAGATCTCTCCTCTTCTGGATCCAGATCAGCCTGGGCAGCAACGCCACATCTCCAGGTCCTGCGAGAGGCAAGAGGGGCTTCCAGGAGGCCAGCTGGGAGGCATCAGTGTACTCTGGTGAATCTAGCAGGCCCCAGCGGGAGCCTTCAGGTGTCTGCTTTGGGATCTGAACAGCCTGGGCAACAGCATCCTGTCTCCAGGCAGTGCAGGAGGTAAGCTGTGCACCAGAGGCCACCTGGGAAGAGGCAGCTTGCACTGGTGAGTCCAGCATTGACAAGACCAACTAACACCAGTGAGAACTAGATGGCAAAAGGCAAACACAGGAACGTCACTAACAGAAATCAAGGCAATATGGCAATGTCTGAACCCAATACTCCTTTAACAGCATGTCCTGGATACCCCATCACACCAGTAAAACAAGATTTGGATTTAAAATCACTGGTCATGATGCTGGTACAGGAACACATGAAGGACATACTTAAAGAAATTCAGGAGAAAATGGATCAAAAGTTAGAAGCCCTTGCAAGGGAAACACAAAAATCATTGAAAGAAATTCAGGAGAATACAAAAGCCAATAAGGACGAAACACGAAAAACACTTAAAGAAATACAGGAGAACTTTGGTCAACAGGCTGAGGTCATGAAAGAGGCAACATAAAAATCTCTTAAATGTGGTATATCTACACAATGGAGTACTATTCAGCCATTAGAAACAATGAATTCATGAAATTTTTGGCAAATGGATGGAGCTAGAGAACATCATACTAAGTGAGGTAACCCAGACTCAAAAGGTGAATCATGGTATGCACTCACTAATAAGTGGATATTAACCTAGAAAACTGGAATACCCAAAACACAATCTACACATCAAATGAGGTACAAGAAGAAAGGAAGAGTGGCCCCTTGTTCTGGAAAGACTCAGTGAAGCAGTATTCAGCAAAACCAGAACAGGGAAGTGGGAAGGGGTGGGTGGGAGGACAGGGGGAGAGAAGGGGGCTTAAGGGACTTTCGGGGAGTGGGGGGGCTAGAAAAGGGAAAATCATTTGAAATGTAAATAAAAAATATATCGAATAAAAAAATTTTAAACAAAAAAAACAAAAAACAAAAAACAAACAAACAAACAAACAAAAAAGAATTACAGGAAAACACAAACAAGCAAGTGAAGGAGCTAAGCAAAACCATCCAGGATATAAAATCAGAAGTAGAAACAACTAAGAAAACTCAAAGGGAGACAACTTTGGAGATAGAAAGCCTTGGGAATAAATCAGTGGACATAGATGCAAATATCAACAAAAGAATACAAGAGATAGAACTAAACAGGGACACAATGAAACTAACTGAAGCTTTGGACCTATTAGATTTAACAGATATATATATATATATTATATATATAACATTCTATCCTAAAGCAAAAGAATATATCTTTTTCTCAGCACCTCATGGTACCTTCTCCAAATTTGACCATATAATTGGTCACAAGACAGACCTCAACAAATATAAGAAGATCGAACTAATCCCATGCCTCCTATCAGATCACTATGGAGTAAAAGTGGTCTTCAATAGCAACAAAAAGAACAGAAAACCCACATACACGTGGAAACTGAACAATATTCTATCTTCTTTACATTTCAATGAACTGTATTGGTTCACTTTGCTTTTATGGAAATTTATTACATTTCCATATTTTCCATAAAGATATTAAATAAATAAACTTGTATGAAATTCTTCCTTTCTTCAAGAGTAAATATTTATGTTCTTTTAATATCTGATAATTATATTTTAAAAGATTTTCAGTTTTCCAAGAATTTTGTACAGTTTATTTTAAATTCCAAGCTGTGTATAACAGGATGATACCTTTGTGTACATTACACTGTTATGGATAAGTTCTGAAGTATCCTTAATAGTTTGATAGTATAATTATTCTACAGAAAACCAGCTATTGAAAATTCAGTAGAATCTTTTAGCTTCAACATCAAATCTTCATGAAGCAGAATGTCTGTGAGCCTTCTATGTTCTTAGTGAACCATTCTTCAATTTGTTGTCACAATTTATTCAATGACAGAGGTTGTGAATGCTCTCTAACTTGCTGTCAAGTTTGGATATCCACTCAAGTGTAGAAAATGAATATTGTCATTGATTTTATGCTATTAAGTAATTATGAAGGCATTTTTGGATAATCATAGAATTATTTCAATGGAAAAGAAGTAAGAATGATAGCTATGTAGAGGGAAGTATAAAATTTTAGGAGGACTGTGCGTTTTGAAGGGTTGCTTCTAAATGTGATGAATGATGGGGTTTTAAGCCATGAATTTAATTCCCTGTAATATGAAGAAGAATCACACAGATCTGTCTTCCTCCTGAGAACTGCAGTTCTTTTTCTGCAAGGCAGTGAATTTTACTCATGTCCCTAATGTCCACTAGCTTCCTGTTGCTTATATTCTGATCTCTCTATTTCTCCCTTTGACATTTTGGCTGATTTCTCTCAAGAGTGTGCAATTTTTGAAAGTCTACATAATGTATAATCTTGGAAAACATTAACATAGATGCAGGCATGAAATTTCAACTATCCTGATTGAAGCTCAATCTTAAAGAATTTGGAGACATACAGCAAAATATCAATTATTTTGGGTGGATGTTGATAGGAGCCTTGTTCCTCTCAACATAGAGAAGCATCAGCCGTGGAGGCCAAGCCAAACACATGAACTTAGAGGGACTGCTTCTCAATCAATACCAAGTCGAACATATGAACCTATGGAGGCCACACCTAAATCCACAATAGAGGGGACAGAAAGATTGCAAGAGCCAGATGTAGTGAGAATATCCATAGAGCAGTGCTTCCTAGACAAGGCAGAACTTTGTATAGGTAAACTCACTTGGGCAGTGACTGTGTTCACAGGTTATCACAGATTCAAAAAAGCCAAAGTCTTATCATGGGTGGGTGAGGTACCCAAGGAGTTCTACTGCTAGATAAGAGTGAGTGACAATTGGTGGCTACTGGAAGAGAGAACATGTCAGTTTTCTTGATGGATATGACTTTTGATAGGCAGCCTATGTTGAATGGGTGGTTCACAAACATGTAAGTTGACTAAGGTTTCAAAAATATCACATTAAATTGAGGGAGAAAAGAGGTAGGTGACATATAGGTGTTAAAGAGAAGAGAATAGCAGTGACTGTATTCAAAATACAGTTTATGTTTGGAAATTATACTTTAGATCCTTCAGACAATACATGCTTGCTTTTGAAGGGAATGAAATGAAATTTTGCCCTACTAGGTAGATCATCCTAATTAGCTGTTTAAGGAAAAGAACAAAACAAAAAAAGAAAAAAAAACAAAAGAAAAGGCAAAATATAAGAGGTGAGACAGAGACAGAGAGAGACAAAGAGACAGAGAGACAGAAAGACAGAAAACTGGGCTCTCTCTTGAAAGCAGCCAACACACAGTTGATTCTGCCTCAGTCATGGAAGGCAAGATTATTTGCTTATGGATGCATAGCTACCTGGATATCAGTCATTCTTCTGAGTTATTCTAGCAACATCTATCTTTTCCAAGCAACAGATTTTCATTATTAGAGAACAGAAGGTCTGTTTCATGTTTTGCCCCAATGTGCCACTTAAAAAAAAAGTGATATTGGATATTAAAAACATAGGCTTCCAAAGGGCCAATGAAAGAAACAGCATTCTATGCCAAAATACAAAATACAGGAACAAAATTGGACTCCTTCTGTTACCAATTCTCGGGCACCCTCCAGCGAGCCCTTTAAGACATGCCTTCTGTTTCAGCAGCTTTGAACATTCAAATTAGGAAGCTGAACCTTCAAAGCAAATATCATCAAACATTACAAAAGCTACTCATAGATTTATGCCTGGCAGGCTTCAAGCTGGAAGAGAGATATGAGTATGCACTCAAATTTTCTTTGTTTAAAGAAAAGGAGGCAGAACATCTTCCTGAAAAGCATGATTTATTTTAATTTTTATTAAATGTTTCCATTTTCTAGTTTCCTTTCTGTTGCTTTGAAAAATATCATAGTGAAAAAAAAACATAGGGAAGGGGCTTATTTAGTTCACACTTATATGCTAAAGTCAATTATTGTGCCTAATAAGGTCAAGTCAGTAAAGGAAAGATCACTTCCATGACAAGAACAGAGAGTAACAAATACACCTATACTGCCTATTTGGACGCACTAGGGCTCAGCTAATATTTTCATTTCTATCTAGCTTAGAGGACTGTGCGGCCCACAGGAGCCTTGGTTATTTAATGATCTAGAGAATCCCCCACATACCAACCAGATCTAAATTATTCCTGAATTAAATCTCTTTACAGGTGGTTCTAGATTGTGGTAGGTTTATATGTAAAAACCATCACAGGATCCATTCTCCATATAACTTCACTCTATAATCTTTGAAACAAAACATGAAAGTTAAGAAATAAGTATTTTTTATAGTTTCATTTGACAAGTTATTTTTGTAGAGAGGTTATCCATTGAAGATTTAATGGGATAGGTATTATTATTAATGAAAGGACCACAAACTGACATCTTGGCAAGTGATTATATTTGATGACAGAAACTCATCAACAGAGACTCTTCAAAAACCTCCTACAAACACACACACACACACACACACACACACACATACATATATATATATTCTAATGTCTTGCTAATCTTTAGTGCACTTCCCATTATCAAATTATTATGCTTTTAAATGTACAGATGAATGAAAGTCAAATATACTTGTCAGAAATAAACACTAAAGGTACACCTGCCATGCACCTAAGTCTGAACTACTAAATATTTGAGATTCACACAGTAGTGGGTACCAAAGCAACTCTCAGGACCCTGTAAAAGACAACTATTAATCTTTCAGAACTTTGTCATCTACTTGAAATCACACTGATATTGCAAAATTGGTCAGTGTGGAAATATTGATACTACAAAACTGAGTAAATAATATAAAATTACTTCAATCACATACAATGCAGACTGTTAAATATTTACAGGCACAATCACATATATTGTTGCAAAGTTATTATCTTCATTTCTAAGTAGAATAACATGATGTATATGATATCACCTTAAAAGTAAAACTGTAAAATACATATCAAAGAGAAAAGTTTAGTACTTCTACTCAAACCATATGATCTATCTTTTTCCTCTTTAAATTTTTGCTTCATTTCTTTGATTCTATTGATTTCTATAAAGAAATTCTAGTTTTGGTTGAAATAGCATACCTTCTTCTTTTATCTTAAAGCTTTTTAAAATGGCATCTTATTTGTTTCAGTTCCTGTGTCTCTAGGTATTCTCTCTTTCCAAGTCCTGCAGGTATGATGTGACAGTTGTCACCCATTCATTTTCTCATCTTTCTGGTGCATTATTCATCCCTCTGGGCCTGAGGTAGATGTCACCATCTCAAAAGCAAAGGAACTGTGATTTCTCACAGCAGAGAAGACCCTGAGTTTGGGATCACTAATGTTTTTTAGCAGAAGGCAGGACCATGAGGCTCACAGTGTCCTAACGAGATGTTTCCCAATCCAAAGACCTATAAGCTTTGACAGTTGCTGAGGATGGAAAGTATCTGCTCAGCAAAGAAAGCACACTAAATCATCCCTCAGCAACTCCAGTGATCACACATTTGAATTCTGCTACAGAATTTTTCAGTGTGCCTCTGTCATCTCTGTCTGCAGGCAAGAGACATGGATTCCTTTGAAAAAGCCAGCCATTCCTCTACCTATAATGAACACATTCCATTAATTCTACTCAACATCATATATCATTAAACAATAAAATTCTTACCATAATGTGTGTGATTTTGTCTACATAAAAGGTCAAAAGGCTCAAATTAGTGTCAGATTTTTATTTCAAAATATTACAGAGTTTATCTAGGATTTTCAAATTTGTTTTGGAGTGAAGCTTCTTATATTCATCCAAATAACACATTGGGATTTTTTCATACAAAGACAATTAAAATTTTTATTCTTATTCCAATCTTAGTCACTGTTCCTATTGCTATGTAGACACAAGATGATCAATGTAACTGTTACAAAAGCAAGCAATTTTGGTACGTATTTAAGATTCAGAGCATTAGCCCATTATCACCAGAGGGCTATACAGTGTCCTAGACAGAATAGGAATCATGGTGGCACACAAACAGGCATGGGAGTAGTATCTGAGCTTTACATCCTGAGTGATAAACAAAGTGAGGAAGAGTGGACCCTGGCACCAGTTTTGGAAACCTCAAAGCCCATGTTCAGTGACATTTCCTTCAGTGAGCTCACACCCAGTCTTTCTCAAATAGCACCACTTCCTGATGACTAACCATGAAAATATGTGAGCCTATGTGGACCATGGAGTGGAATGTGGTGCTCTGATCAAGAATGGACCCAATAAGCTCATATATTTCAACGTTTAATTATCAGGAAATGGAACTATTGGAGAAGAATTGGAAGGTATGGAATTGGTACAGTCTTGGAAGAAGCATCTGAACCTATAAACAAGACCCCAGCGAAATGTTTAAAAATACATCCTGTATTCAGCAATAGAGCAGTAACTAATAACCATCACATGCTCTGCAGTCATAGCAAGCCTGATCTGATAGACAGTAGACCCCATTTTGCAATCTACTCACTACATGTCTAAAGATTCTGAGCTGGTGCCGGAAGGCAGAAATTTCAGCTGACAATTGTTTTGCTGTTGTTTACTCTTGTTTAAGCAAGAAGACATATGTATCCATCTTTGTACTATCAGAACACAGTTCATGGAATTAGCTTCTGTAGGTGAATCTACTGCCATTTATATATGTCTTCCTGAGTACTAGACTTTAGTAGTAATGAAATGTCACCTCCTTCATGAATATCAGCTGGAAAAGAAACTTGTAAATGGCAGTTCTAACCATAGTTGACTCTTTCATCGGTTTAAAACAAGAAGTATATGTGAGATTCCAATTTTAAAAATGAGGCATTTTGGTGGATTCAGAAATAGATAATAAATAGTACAGAATTTGCTCTCTGAAAAATATTCTTATGTTTTTGAAACACAGATAGTTTTATAGTTAACCTAAATACCAAATATGCTGGGTAAGACAAGAATACACGTCTGTCTTAGTTATGGTTTCCATTGCTTTGAAGAGACACTATGACCAAAGCAACTCTTATAAAGGACAACATTTAATTGGTGCTAGCTTACATCTCAGAGGTTCAGTCCATTATCATCAAGGGAGAAAGCATGTCGGTGTCCAGGCAGATATGTCACTAAAGAATTCAGGGTTCTACATCTTGTTCCAAAGGAAACCCAACAACTGGCTTCTGCAGCTAAGAGGAGGATTTCAAGCCCTCTCCCACAGTGTCACATTTTCTCAAATGATGCCACACCTACTCTAAGAAGTCCACACTCCCTGGGCCAAGTCTATTCAAACCACTTCATTTACATCTTACACTACCTTATAAAGATTTAATAACATATTTTATTAGTTCAGATTATATTCAAACCTCTAGTTCTGACAAACAAATCACTCTACCTCATTTCATAGCCCTTTAGTTAAATCCTATTTCATTCTTTCTCTATGTGGTAACTTCTTGCAGTTTTGTAACATTTGATTCAATTTATATATTGTTGTGAAATGCCATCTAACCTCTCATCACCACAATATCAATGTGTTGATCGATCTCCTGTAGATTGATTTATTAGAAGTCAATTTTATGGATTTACATAATTTCTAGGAAACTGAAAAATAAAAGTAATGCATGAAATATACAGACCCAAGGAAAAACTCATATACAAGTAACACATTGTTGACTAGTAGCTGTATACATTCTATTATGACACATTGTGGACTCAACAGGTAAGAGCACTTGCTACTGACACTGATGGCTAAATTTGACTTTGATTTCCAGGATTCTCAAAGTATAAGAGAATCACCTCCTTCAGGTTGTCCAAGCATTAAGTTCACACAATCATACCACCACCATTACAAATGAACAAATAAATATAATAAAAATGATATCATTATCTCTTTAAAACACTATGAAAAATTTAATGAAAAATATTCAATACTATGTAGAAAAGAAGGGAGAGACATCCATTAAGGTCAAGAACATGATCTAAGAAATTCTAGAAAAGAAAGTTAGTGTGGTTATAAATATTCCTTAGTTTCTAAGTTAGGGTTTTACTGTCTTAGTTAGGGTCTTACTGCTGTGAACAGACACTATGACCAAGATGTAACTCTTACATAAAGACATTTAATTCAGGCTGGCTTGCAGTTTAAAAGATTCAGTCCATGATCATCAAGGCAGGAACATGGTAGCTTCCAGGCAGGCATGGTGCAGGAGGAACTGAGAGTTCTACATCTTCATCTGAAGGCTGGTAACAGAATACTGATTTCAAGGCAGCTAGGATGGGGGTCTAAGCCCATGTTCACAGTGACATATCTACTCCAACTGGGCCAAACCTTCTTATAGTGCCACTGCTTGGGCCGAGCATATACAAACCATCACTTTCAGCTTTCAGATTTCTTGTATATTTATTATAGCTGTTATATAACATTCTTCATAGAAACCAGGCATTTTTCTTAAAAGAAAAATCCTGATAGTTTATATGCTTATGAATATAGGTCTGTACTACATTTGCCTCCATCTGAATAGCTCATGAGATGATACAAGACCACTGATGCACAGTACAACATTCCAGTCCCCTGTGTGCATTCCTTGAGCAACACATCATTCAGGGTAGACACTGCAGAATTATTGTTAGAGTCAAGCATGGGCTTAGTACAAAATACTCATAAAATTTTTCTATTGCATAACTTCTCTAGAACCACTTTTTGACTTGCTTTTGATAGAGAATGCAGATAAGTGTTGTTTTGTGCCTGTTGATCAACACTCAGAGCCACCCTATGTTTTAGAAAATCAAATTAATTCAATGACATTGTTTTGAAATTTGAAATTAATACTTGGGCAGTAAAAAGGTTTGTTTTTCAATACATGTATTTTAATTTTTAGTCATTTGATTGCTTCCCAGTTTTACTGATGTATAACTGACAAAGTTTATGTATGATTGTTTTGATTAGAATAATATATTGGTAAGAATATGGCATGTTAAGTGATTTAAGTTTGTTAATGAATGCAATAAGAAAGGACAAAATAAAGCATGAGAAAAATGAATGCTTTGTTCTTCCTGATGAAAAACTCAACAAACTTCTTATAGTCCCAAGTGAACTCAGTTTTTGGCATTCATGTATTTTCTCTTTCTTATGGGTCCTTAATAACCTGTGTTCATAAGACTGACATAGCATTTGCTTTCCAATATATATCCAATTTGAAACATGATTTTGCTATGAATATGACAGAAGATACAGATTGTGTTGAGCTCAAATTTTTTGTGGGTTCTTTATTGTCTGACCTGGAGTGGCTATAAGTGTGATGCTTCCAATTCTTTCCTATATTCTGTCCATGAAAGTTCTCTCATTATCTTCAAATTTGAGGAAAAAAAATCCAATTTGTCCAAAGTAGTTGACAAATATATACCTGTCCCATCTTATTTTCATTTATACACAATCTTGCATGTGCAAATGTATTATATCTTTCTCTTGTTTTCATTTCACAGTTAGCAGTGTCTTAAAATGTCAGTGTTCTGGTAGACATCTGTGGGTATAGAATTCCCCCAATTAACTTAATTAAGATATTTGTTTGATGACAGTAATTCACCTTGCTTAGCCACATAATTTTTTTTTTACTTTTTGTAAGATTTTTGGCTTGAATAAAACCAGTCTAGAGATCCAGTTTGAATATATCCAGAAGTAGATTTTCTAGGGAATGTGTTCCCTTTTTGTTCTGATACAAAGTGATGTTTCTTATGAACTATAGTTAATTCAGGTTATAATTAACGTTCTTTAAAACACTTTTTCTTCACAACTTCAAACAATTTCTCAATCAAAGGTTATAAATTTCATCCTTTCTGAGTTCTCTGCAGGATTTGCATTCTGTATGCTGCTTATCGCTGTCACCCTAAGAACTGTCTAATATTCTGCCAACTGTTTTAATACAAAAGCAGCATTTTGAACTGCAAAAGACATTAGTAAAACTGACATTAAGCACAGTTTGTCTTTATTAGAAGACTGCTTTTTCCCAGCATGGGTAATTTCTGATACATACATAAAATGAATTCAGCCTTACTGGCTGGCTTTTACATCCAAGTGTTGGGTTTCACCTTCATTACTATCCCCACACCTTCCATTAGAGAATATCAGGCATCAGAGTGAGGTTATGCATACATTTATGGTTTTATTACTAAAAGCAGAAAATGTATCTTTTTTTAGTATTATGAAGAGAAACTTCTATTTGTATCCCAGGTATTAATTTATATCAAAGAGAAGTGTATACTCAGAGTTCAATTTTAACTGAAGATTATTGAATTTAAATTTTCCAACATATTTTCCATTTGTTCTTTCAGAGTTTCATGCGTTATGTATAATGAATTTTAGTTGTTTTACCTTATTATCCTCTATCATGTATCACCCTTCCCACTGAAGTTTTCCTATCTTCTCAGGTAATCCTACATCTACTTTCTTATCTTACTTTGTGTGGGAACCATTGAGTTGATTGGGATATCTTGAATAAACATACAGTTTCAAATTTGTAAGAATTATTTTATATATCATACTTAGTGAAGTTTTATATACCTATACATTGGACACAGACACTTAAGTTATCCTGTCTTCAAATGCATAAAATTTTCTCTAAATAAAATGAAATAATCAGTCCCTTGCTTGTGTTTTAGTTGAACAATCATGAAACTTTAAGTGGATTTTAGGAATGATCAGTCAACTATTTCTATATATAAAATAAATGAGCAAAAGACACAACATATCATCTTAACTGATCAAGTAAAGAAGGAAGAAGAAAATGCTGCTACTCAATCTATAACGGTATCTCAGTAGAGATTCTTTTTAATTCTGCAGAAAGCAGATTACACAAGTAAGACATTAAACTCGACAGTTTATTTTAGTAATAAACTGGAATCAAAAGCCCAGAAAACATGGTTCATTTCAGGAAAATCTTGTGGCTAGCTACAGATTGCTTTCCTATGAGTTAATGGTTGTCAAATCTCCATAGACCCAACAACACTATGGGATATTATCAATGCTGATGATTGAGAAACATAGCTAGATAGTAAGATCCCATTGCCACATATACCACTTACTTTGGTTACAGGACCTCAAGAAGTCAATTTTAACTGATCAAGAATCTCTCTCAGATTGCTTACATTTGTAGTGCTGGCAGGTGATAACCAGTATCCCAAGACACAAAAGATTTCAGTTACATACAACACTAGAGTCTGTGTGACACAATATTGACCTGCAGAGTAAAAGATGCCTACTGGTGTAGAATTGGCAAGAATATTATTGGGATCATTAACACTTTTTATGATTGGCTTTGGATCTTCTAAAGGAGGTTGTATGGTATGTACTGTAAACATTGCCCAAAGCAGTGACTACAGAAACCATAGACTAAGAGGAGACCCTATTGCGTTTCTAAACAGTCATGTATTGAAATGACTTCTAAATATTTATGTCTATATTCATAGATTTTTGCTGCTTTCAACATTAGTCAGAAAACCTCTATTCCAGATCACAATACTCAACACAGAAAAACATAATTGTGTAAAGTGCTGAGAGTGAGTGACTGAATTCTCAGGCACAAAGAGCACAACCATGAACTCACTGTAAGCTTCCAGATAAACAACAGAGGAGTTTGGGAGGTGGAAGGATGCTGTGAAATGTTGGTTTTTCCACAGAATGTCTGTGGCACTCACAGTAGCTGTATTGACCTACACAAGACCTGTACCACATCAAACTACTTAAAATTTCCAGAATTAAGGAAGGGAAGGGAGGTTCTGGAGACTCCAACCATAGCTGAAAGTTCTTCTTGGGTTTTGGCTTCTTGAAGAGAGAGTCAGCTTTCAGTGGAAGACTGACCACACATGGACCATGCTTAAGTGGATAACACCACATTCATCTACATATGGCAGCATTAATTTATATCCAATGAATTATTGGCAAAAACATAGAATATGCATTTGAGGAGGAAGATGTTTGAAGAAGTCTTAGGAGAGAGAAAACCAGAGCTCAATATGATAAAGACACATTGCATACCTGCATGAAAATTTCAAATGTAATGTACTAGGAAGAAAAAATACCCTAAAAATCCTCCACATCATATAAAAGGCTTTTTAAATATAGATCAAAAGGGTTGACAAATTACTTATGAATACTTTATATTTAGATGCAATACGACTCTTCTATTCTAACGAATTAAGTAGTTAGGTGTTTATTCCAAAAATCAATACATGGCCCTTCAAGTGAAGGTGTATTAAAGATAGAGTTAAAGCAGTGTCTTGATCATCAATTTTTACTTCCTGAATTCTCAACAGGACAATTTTCTCAAGCAATTTCTTTCTGTGACTGTTTTGAAATGTGGTAGTGTGCATGGTTATCATTTTCATAGGTTTTCTCACACAAAGACAAGAGTAACTGACTCATTTGTGTGTGATGATATATTCCCCATTTCTGATTTTGTTATTGTCATTTTCTGATGGTTTATTTTGTAAAGAAGGCCAAGTGCAGCTGTCTGGAATGTGAATTACAGCACAGAGACTTCATTTTGAGTGAAAATATATCTAATAAAGCCAGAGGAGATTTCATGAGCTATCCATTTGTTCCATGATGCCCAGGCAGAGGCCTTATTTATAATCTGAGATGGCTGTTTGATATTTTTTCAGACAGTCCCTTATTATAACAATGGAAAATGTATATACTGTTTTACTTTTGGCATCTTTCAAGAAGAACAGAATTAATTCATTAGGATATTACTCTCATTCTGTCAAAAGCTTTTATATTAACTTATTTCCTTTTTATAGTTTCTAGCAAAAGAAAAGATCAAAGAAAATTATGGAAATAAATGGCATTATTAATTTTCAACTTAATTTGAAGACTCAGTAATATTAACCATCCTGAACTTCAAAGCTCTCATTAATTGACAGCTGATAATTTCAATATTTTCATCTTAAGCTATATAACTGTGATTAATATATCTATGTAGAGGTAAATACTATTCATGTAAAAATAATAAACACCCATGTGTTGTTTAATAAAGGGTTTATCTGAGAAACAGGTATCATGCTGCTTCATCATAAGTGATGCCAGCATGAATGCACTGTCTCCTCCCTATACTCAGAGTACAAACTATCATCAGGGGATTTTTTTTTTCTTTTAAGACCTTCACTACGTGTATAGCCTGGCAGGGATGCTAATGTCACTGTGTCACATATTAAGGTTATATATGATCTCTATATAATCTACTCTATGTGAATATATGAAATTCTGAAAATATTATCAGTGCCATATTTTTAACTCTACAAACTGATTTATAATATCAAAACCAACCTTTTTTCATTAAGATTATTTTCTACGATAGTGCAGTCTGTTTTTGTCCAGCGTTTGTATCTGATATTTGATAAATTACTAACTCGAGGTGATGTTTGTAGTAATATGGATTTTGTCTCCTCTATAACCTCATGGTGTAATTTCCGATCAGAACCACATCGCATCTCATCCATGCTCAATCTTTTCTAACATCCTTTCCAATGGATAACATAATGACATAAAGCATTGCACTTAAGATTATTCTTAATATTGCTGGCCTTCATTGCTTCATGGTTATTCATAAAATATGTCTATTTCCTTGGCAAATTAGCAAATTCAACCATCAATTTTCTTTCAATTTTTCTATTTTTTCACTATTCTGAAGAAACAGTTTAATGCCTTGAACACTAATCAATTAGACTGCCTGACCTTTGGATATAGAACCGTGTGGATATCACTGTCTGATCACAGAATATTTCATCACCCCAAGGTAAAGCTGTTGGCAACTAGGAAGCCACCTCCCATTGATTCTTTCTAGGCTTTGGCAAGTGCTCACAGGCTTCTAGTGGGTGGAACTCTTTTCTAGATCTGCTGTGTAGGCATCTGTATGAAGCATGACTAAACCTAGCTTCTTTCACTAATTTGATGATTAATTGAATGCTTTCATTATATCAGACTTAACTATTATTGAAATATAATACATGTAAAAAGATAACTTTTGCCACTCATTCCCATGAACACGGTTTCTGATTGTCAGATGAGAAATCAGCTAAGCTAAGCTAGACAATGGTGGCATACACTTCAATGCCAGCACTAGAGGACTGGAGACAGATATATCTTTTAGTTCCAAGTCAGCCTGATCTATAGATTGAGAATCAGGACAGCCAGGGCTACATAGAGAAACTTTATCTCAAGAAACCAAAACAGAAAAAAGAAAATCCATCTAATATGGATATTAAAAATACAATACCTGTACATTTATGAATATTCACTAATAATAAATAAAAGTAGGTACAGTGGGCTGTGTTTATAATTCCAGCACTTGGGAGGCTGAAGTAAAAGGACTAACTTAGGGTCAGGCCAACTTAAGTTACAGAGTAAATTTTAGGCCATTCTGGGATATAAACTTGAAATCTTGTGTCAAAAATCAGCACACACACACACAAACACACACACACCACACACACACCACAAAAATCATATATATATATATTATATCATATAAATAAATAAACACATGCATATATATATGTATATATATATATTTGTGTGTATGTGTGTATGTGTGTGTGTGTGTGTGTGTTTTGCTTAACACAGACACACACATATTGGAATATCTTCATGGATTCACAAGATCTTCACTACATTACTCTCTTACTTGTCTATATCTTCCGATACCCTGTACCAGGTGACTATATAAAACAATACACACTCTGTCCAGCTACACGCTGGTACCAGCAGTCAGGCCATCACCATGGGAGCGGCAAGCTATGACTTCCAGGTTCCTGAGGTTAGCTGCTGCCAAACTGCTCCTATCTTTCCAGGCCATTCGCCCCACTGGCTCTAATCTCCTAGCTGTGTAAAATGAAAAGTCCAGAGGCTTGTAATTTACCAGCCAGAATTTATAACAATAAACCTTCAACCCCCAAAATGCTCACACAAAGAACTCAAACCTCAATTGATTCAGATACAAGCTGCACCTAGACTGGACAAATGTGCCTTCTGTTATTCAATCGTCTATCTCAGAAATCCCCAGTTACTTATGGCTCCTGGGACAACATGGTTCTGGTTCATCGTCCTCTCCTAGAGGTTCCATCTTGTCTCTCCTGTCTTCATCTCGTCTCTCCTTCTCTCTAGTTGCATCTCTCTCTCTCTCTCTCTCTCTCTCTCTCTCTCTCTCTCTCTCTCTCTCTCTCTCTCTCTTCCTCCTCTCCATTCTTCTCCTTTCTAAACCTTTCAACTCTGCTTTCTTTTTCTACTGGCCAATCACAGGCTCTAGCGTTATCTAACTCATAAGATTTCATCTGACTTCACCTGCATCCAGGCACATTTTGAGGGGGCAGAAAAAACCCAACAGCAATCCACAACACCCAAAGCTTTTATCTCTAGAGCTATGAGCCCAGGATCTCTTTTTGTGCAATCTGATAGCTGGAGGAATGGCTAGAATCTTAGAAAGAGGTTGCTCCCAGAAGCGTAAGACAGTGACTCTATACAATAAATTCCTTCCATTTACTCATAGTGTTTCTTGATGTGGATTATTATGGGTTTTGGTTTTAGATGATTTGATCCATGAATTTATTCAGTATTCTTCATAGTCTACATTCTTCACTATTTCCTATCACAGAATTCTCTGCTTGGTTAAACAAGTGCTCAGAAAAGCACTGGACAACATTTTTTCCCTCATCTTTGGAGCCAGTGAGCCAATTGAAAACATGCATAGATACATCTTCCATATATCCAGCTTCAAGATAGATAATAAGGTGTCAGCATATAGACGTTGCTATATCAGAACAGATCAAGGATAACTTGGTGCGGTGGTAAGTTTTCTCCTCCATGTAAACCATTCTCACAGTGGCTGTGAGTACAGCTGGAGTGGATCCTAATTGGAGATGCCTTGATTAGCCTCTGGAGCACTAATGAATGCAAATTTCAACACTTTCAAAATTATATCCCACTGTGTGAATCTTTTTTATGCAATCAACAACAAAATGGAACACTGATTTACTAAGATGAAGCTAAATGTTATTATTTCATTGTTAATTTAATCAAATTTTATTTTCTGTCTTCTACAAACCAGAATCTCACATGTTTCTGTTTACACAATATACTGAACTTCTTTTTGAATGTTAACTTTAAACTATTAAAGTCCAAATGAATTAGAAATTATAAAATACTCCTTTGTCTTTTTTTAAAGTATGAAAAACTCCAATATATCTTAGGTATCTTAGTTATTTAAATATCTGTTGGGTTGTGGGATATTAATCTGAGATCCAGACTCTCTCCATAAATTTCATAACATGAAAAACTTAGAATAAAAACTGAATATCAACTACTATAGTAACTAAGGGAGATTTAGTGTCACCAGCTATCTGTCCTTACATGCAGGATAAGATACAGAGAAATTACTTAACATTGTCTGACTTTGTTCCATCATCAGAGAACAATATCCCATCTGAACCCACTCTATACTTTATGAACATTTAAGACTGTAGAAAGTAAATGAGATTCTTGAGATCCTATAGAGTGATTTGTGTTGAAACTCAATCACCAGAGAAAAAGTCAGCACAAGTGTTGTGAAATCCAACCTTTTGAAAGGGTACTTTGTGCTGATAAGAACACGGATCTGCTGGCTTCGCAGTCACTTGTGTTTCCTTATCAGGAACTTATCTTTGATCTATTAGCTCCCCAGTCACTTGTGTTTATTGGGCACACTTAGGTACATTTTGCACGTGTTGGCTATGCTGTCTCTGTGTTTTTGAGTGCTATGTGTATATGTGTGTGTATGTTCATATAAGTGCTTATGTATGTATCTGTACGTATCCATGTGAGTGCTTTGCCCACCATAATACATCTAGAAGAAATAAACCAGGTTTCTTTCCTCTCAAAATCTATAAAAGGAGGGTAAGGATTATAGGAGCTAGAGGGGTTTGCAATCACATAGGAATAACAACAATATCAACCAACCAGACCTCCATAGCTCCCAGGGACTAAACCACCAACCAAAGAGTACACATGGGGAACCCATGCCTCCAGATGGATATGTAGCAGATGATGGACTTATCTGGCATCACTGAGAGGGGAGTGAGCCCCTTGGTCCTGTGGAGGCACGATGACCCAGCATAGGGCAATGCTAGGATACTGAAGCAGAAGTGGGTGGATGGGTGGGGAGCATTCTCATAGAAGCAGGAGGAGGAGATAGGGGCTTGTAAAAGGAAAACTGGGAAGGGGGATAATATTTGAAATGTAAATAAATAAGATAACCAATAAAAATGGGAAAAAAGTGAACACACGTGCACATTTGTGCACATAAGAAACCATTTAAAACCATCTATTTTAACATTCTGGGATGGTCTTACATGTGTAAATGTGTTTGTGTCTTCATTTAAAATGATAATGCAAGCTCCCGATAAGGGAATGTTACTTCCCTATACGTTTTTTGAAGGTGCCAAATTCTATGTCTTGAATACTCATACATTGCATCCCTCTGAGCTGGGATTCACTCTCTGATAACACATATTCAGGGTATGCAAATCATTCTGAATTCTCACAGTCTATTTTGTTCATTTACTTTGTCCTTCTACTATGACAGCTCCCATCAAGCACACTGTAAACTATCAGGTTTTGTGCCCGGCAAAAGGCTCTTTCTTTTTGCTAAGTAGCAGATCGATCAATGAGACACTTTCCCTATCTGATCTCATATTTTCCTCCATCTAGTCCAATACATGTAGTGCCCACAATGCAGTAGTTGCATAGTCATTGCTTATGTAAAGGAATACAAGGTTCTGGAGCCATGAAGGAGGACAACTTGTTCTCTAGTTAAGTCTGAGATGAAGGTAGCACTTTCTTAGAAAGAGAGGGATCCTCTTCTGAAAGACCATTTAACAACCCCTCATCTCTGACACAGCACCTAATTTTTCCAATTAATCTTGTACATTTAGCACAGAATATCAGTTTTCTTTCATATTTTTAGGGTTCAACCACAGGGTTTTCTCTCCAATGAATGACTGAAAATTGCCAAATTTTAGATGAGATCAACTGCTGTGGTTCTGCCTTATAATGTCTTCTGTTGCTTCTTCCATGCACTTTGTCTGTCTGCATCATCTGTGCACATTTGTGCACATGTGTCTGGGGAGACCTGAAGCAAGAATGAGTATATTACATCATTGCTTTTTACTTTGTTTCCTTGTTGCCCTCATATGTTAGTGTGCATTTGGTATGTGTCTATGTCTGTGTGCTTATGTGTATGAGTGGTGTGTTTCTATATGTAAGTGAGCAGACCTGTGCTGTGGGGTGGTGTAAATGTTCAAGTATGTGTATGCATGTGTGTTTATATGTGTGTAGATGTGTGTATATTTATGTAGATGTGTTAAGTATGTATGTGTGTATGTGTATATGTATGCATATATATGCATGTATGTATGTAATATGCATGTATGTATACATGTGCTTATATGTATGTATGTATGTATGTATGTGTGTATGTGTGTATGTGTGTGTGTGTGTATGTTGACTGATGCCATATATATGCTTGTTCTCAAAGAGGGTAGAAGAGGGGGTCACATCATTGGTGTCCAAGTGGCTTCCAAGATGAGTTTGCATTGGTGCAAAGCATGAGGCCAATATTCTCATTTCTGTTGTAACTATTTGAGGAAAAATCACAGATTATCCACTTTGATGGCATCTGAGAAAACCATTGTGGTTAATTTTATTTTAACAAATAAAATACACAAGAGCATACACTATAAGGTAATAATTCAGATCAGTGAACATTCTAACATTCTGGCTGCTCTATACTTCAGCATAGATCCAAGTGCTTCTAGGCACAGCATAGCTGATGTTCTCTTTAAATAGTGACAGCAGAACAGGACTAGCAATGTTTCCAAATCTGTAATATAAAATATAATAGAAGATTTCAGAAGCAACTTGGTTACAAGTAGTGTAATGATAGCTCTAACCTTTTCTTCATCAGTGCAGGACTGAAAAGCATCAACCCTCACTGTGAGAGAAAGCAGAAATCAGGAATGGAGCCTGGTGTGGTGACATTCCTCTAGCTTAGACCAGGATTTTATGCAGAACAATGAGAGAAAAAATGTGTGACAGATATAGTAGAATTTGAAAAATAGATACAGCTTTGCACCAGCTTCTCCCCTGAGACTCTAAAGGAAGGCAGCATCACAGTTGCTTAGGTTAATGTGGATTGGTGGCATTTGTCTGATATCTATCTATCTATCTATCTATCTATCTATCTATCTATCTATCTATTTATCTACCTAATATATTATATATAATTATATATGCATTGTGCATTTTATTTGTTAAATTTATTAAAAATTGCCCACAATGATATATATATGAGGCAAAGTAAATGGATCTTAAATGTTGGAAAAGGGAGACCTCTGCGGCAGCCTTCAGATCTCTGCTTCGGGATCCAGAACAGCCTGGGCTATGACACCATATCTCCAAGTCCCGCAAGAGGCCAGAGGGGCACTCTGGAGGCCGGCTGGGAGGAGTCAGTGTGCTCTGCTGAGTCCAGCAGGCCTTGGCAGGAGCCTTCAGGTGTCTGCTTCAGGATCTGAACATCCTAGGCCACAGCACCCTGTCTCCAGGCAGTGCAGGAGGTCAGCTGTGCACCAGAGGCCAGCTGGGAAGAGGCAGCTTGCACTGGTGAGTCCAGCATTGACAAGACCAACTAACACCAGTGAGAACTAGATGGCAAAAGGCAAACGCAGGAACGTCACTAACAGAAATCAAGGCAATATGGCAACATCTGAACCAAATACTCCTTTAACAGCATGTCCTGGATACCCCATCACACCAGTAAAACAAGATTTGGATTTAAAATCACTGGTCATGATGCTGGTACAGGAACACATGAAGGACATACTTAAAGAAATTCAGGAGAAAATGGATCAAAAGTTAGAAGCCCTTGCAAGGGAAACACAAAAGTCATTGAAAGAAATTCAGGAGAATACAAAAGCCAATAGGAGGAAACGCAAAAAACACTTAAAGAAATACAGGAGAACTTTGGTCAACAGGCTGAGGTAATGAAAGAGGAAACACAAAAATCTCTCAAAGAATTACAGAAAAGCACAAACAAGCAAGTGAAGGAGCTAAGCAAAACCATCCAGGATCTAAAATCAGAAGTAGAAACAACTAATTGATCCATCCTTGTCTCCTTGTATTAAGCTCAACTCCAAATGGATCAAGGACTCCACATAAAGCCAGGCACTCTGAAGCTAATAGAAAAGAAACTGGGGAAGACCCTTGAGGACATCGGTACAGGGGGAAAGTTCCTGAACAGAACACCAATAGCTTATGCTCTAAGATCAAGAATTGACAAATGCCACCTCATTAAATTACAAAGCTTCTGTAAGGCAAAGGACACCATCAAAAGGGCAAATTGGCAACCAACAAATTGGGAAAAGTTCTTCACCAATCCTACATCAGATAGAGGGCTAATATCCAATAAATATAAAGAATTCAAGAAGTTAGACTCCAGAAAACCAAATAACCCTATTAAAAAATGGAGTACAGAGTTAAACAAAGAATTTTCACCTGAAGAAATTCAGATGGTAGAGAAGCATCTTAAAAAATGCTCAACTTCATTATTCATTAGGGAAATGCAAATCAAAACAACCCTGAGATTTCATCTTACACCAGTCAGAATGGCTAAGATTAAAAATTCAGGAGACAGCAGATGTTGGTGAGGATGTGGAGAAAGAGGAACACTCCTCCACTGCTGGTGGGGTTGCAAATAGGTACAACCACTCTGGAAATCAGTCTGACTGTTCCTCTGAAAACTGGGCACCTCACTTCCTGAAGATCCTGCTATACAACTCCTGGGCATATACCCAGAAGATTCCCCAGCATGTAATAAGGATACATGTTCCACTATGTTCATAGTAGCCCTAGTTTTAATTGCCAGAAGCTGGAAAGAACCCAGATGTCCCTCAACAGAAGAGTGGATGCAAAAAATGTGGTATATGTACACAATGGAGTACTATTCAGCCATTAGAAACAATGAATTCATGAAATTCTTAGGCAAATGGATGGAGCTAGAGAACATCATACTAAGTGAGGTAAACCAGTCTCAAAAGATCAATCATGGTATGAACTCACTAATAAGTTGATATTAACCTAGAAAACTGGAATACCAGTAACATAATCCACACATCAAATGAGGTACGAGAAGAAAGGAGGAGTGGCCCCTTGTTCTGGAAAGACTCAGTGAAGCAGTATTGGCCAAAACCGGAACAGGGAAGTGGGAAGGGTTGGGTGGGAAAACAGGGGGAGGGAAGGGGGCTGATGGGACTTTCGAGGAGTAGGGGCCTAGAAAAGGGGAAAACCCAAAGGGAGACAACTTTGGAGATAGAAAACCTTGGGAAGAAATCAGGGGACATAGATGCAAATATCAACAACAGAATACAAGAGATAGAAGAAAGAATCTCAGATGCTGAAGATACCATAGAAACCATGGACTCAACATGCAAAATGCAAAAAGCTTGCAACCCAAAAGATCCAGGAAATCCAGGACACAATGAGAAGACCAAACCTAAGGATTATAGGCATAGATGAGAGTGAAGATTTACAACTTAAAGGGCCAGCAATTATCTTCAATAAAATTATGGAAGAAAACTTCCCTAACCTAAAGAGAGAGGTGCCCATGAATATACAAGAAGCCTACAGAACTCCAAAGAGACTCGACCAGAACAGAAATACCTCCTGTCACACAATAATCAAAACCCCAAATGTACTAAACAAAGAAAGAATATTAAAGGCAGTAAGAGAAAAAGGCCAAGTAACATATAAAGGAAGACCTATCAGAATCACACAGACTTCTCGCATGAGACTATGAAAGCTAGAAGATGCTGGGAAGATCTCATGCAGACTCTAAGAGAACACAAATGCCAGCCAAAACTACTATACCCAGCAAAACTCTCAATCACCATAGATGGAGAAACTAAGATATTCCATGAGAAAACCAAGTTTACCCAATATTTATCCACAAACCCAGCCCTACAAAGGATAATAGGAGGAAAACACCAATACAAGGAGGGAAACTTCACCCTGGAAAAAGCAAGATAGTAACCTTCTTTCATCAAACCCAAAAGAAATAAACCAATCAAATTTAAAGAATAACATCAAAAATGAAAGAAAGTAATAATCACTATTCCTTAATATCTCTTAACATCAGTGGGCTCAATGCCCCAATAAAAAGACAGATTAACCAACTGGATACGTAAATAGGATCTTACATTTTGCTGCATACAGTAAACACACCTCAGTGTCAAAGACAAACACTACCTTAGAGTAAAAGGCTGGAAGACAATTTTACAAGCAAATGGTCTCAGGAAACAAACTGGAGTGGCCATTCTAATATCAGGTAAAATTGACTTTCAACCCAAAGTCATCAAAAAAGACTCTGAGGGACACTTCTTGCCGGTCAAAGGAAAAATACAACAAGAAGAACTCTCAATCCTGAACATCTATGCTCCAAATGCAAGGGCACCCTCATTCATAAAAGAAACTTTACTAAAGCTCAAAGCACATATTGTACCTAACACAATAATTGTGGGTGACTTCAACACTGCACTTTCCTCAATGGACCGATCAAGAAAACTGAACAGGGACACAGTGAAACTAATTGAAGCTTTGGACCAATTAGATTTAACAGATATATATAGAACATTCTATCCTAAAGCAAAAGAATATACCTTTTTCTTAGCACCTCATTGTACCTTCTCCAAAATCGACCATATAATTGGTCACAAGACAGACCTCAACAAATATAAGAAGATCGAACTAATCCCATGCCTCCTATCAGATCACTATGGAGTAAAAGTGGTCTTCAATAGCAACAAAAACAACAGAAAACAAGTGGAAAGTGAACAATATTCTACTTAACAATATTCGACTTAATATTCTACTCAATGATACCTTGGTCAAGGAAGAAATAAAAAAATAAATTAAAGACTTTTTAGAACTTAATGAAAATGAAGAAACAACATACCTAAATGTATGGGACACAATGAAAGCAGTGCTAAGAGGAAAACTCATAGCCCTGAGTGCCTCCAAAAAGAAAATGGAGAGAGCGTACACTAACAGCTTAATGACACACCTGAAAGCCCTAGAACAAAAAGAAGCTATTTCACCCAGGAGGAGTAGAAGGCAAGAAATCATCAAACTCAGGGCTGAAATCAATCAGGTAGAAAGAAAGAGAACCATACAAACAATCAACAAAACCAGGAGCTGGTTCTTTGAGAAAATCAATGAGATAGATAAACCCTTAGCCAGACTAACCCAAGGACACAGAGACAGTATCCAGATTAACAGTATTCGGCAAAACCTGAACTGGGAAGTGGGAAGGGGTGGGTGGGAGGACAGGGGGAGAGAAGGGGGCTTGTGGGACTTTCGGGGAGTGGAGGGCTAGAAAAGGGGAAATCATTTGAAATGTAAATAAAAATATATTGAATTAAAAAAAGAAATGAAAAGGGAGATATAACAACAGAAACTGAGGAAATTCAAAAGATCATTAGATCCTACTACAAAAGCCTATACTCAACACAACTGGAGAATCTGGAGGAAATGGACAGTTTCCTAGATAGATATCCGACACCAAAACTAAATCAGGATCAAATAGATCATCTAAACAGTCACTTAAAACCTGAAGAAATAAAAAGGGTCATAGAAAGTCTCCCAACCAAAAAAAGCACGGGACCAGATGGCTTCAGTGCAGAATTCAATCAGACCTCCATAGAAGACCTAACAACAATACTCTTCAAACTATTCCACAAAATAGAAACATAAGGAACTCTCCCCAACTCGTTCTATGAAGCCACAATTACACTGATACCAAAACCACACAAAAATCCAACAAAGAAAGAGAACTTCAGACCAATTTCCCTTATGAATATTGATGCAAAAATACTTAATAAAATTCTTGCCAACCGAATCTAAGAACACATCAAAACGATCATCCACCATGATCAAGTAGGCTTCATCACAGGGATGCAGGGATGGTTCAATATAAGGAAATCCACCAATAGTATTCACTGCATAAACAAACTCAAAGAAAAAAAACCATAAGATCATCTCATTAGATGCAGAAAAAGCATTTGAAAAAATTCAGCATCCTTTCATGCTAAAAGTCTAGGAAAGTACAGGAATTCAAGGCCCATACCTAACCACCATTTAAAGCAATATACAGCAAACCGGTAGCCAATAACAAACTAAAGGGAGAGAAACTTGGAGCAATCCTACTAAAGTCAGGGTCTATACAAGACTGTCCTCTCTCTCCATATCTCTTCAATATAGTACTTGAAGTTCTAGCTAGAGCAATTAGACAACATAAGGTGGTCAAGGTGATACAAATTGGAAAGGAAGAAGTCAAATTATCACTATTTGCAGATGACATGATAGTCTACTTAAGTGACCTGAAAACCTCCACCAGAGAACTCCTACATATGATAATCATCTTCAGCAAAGTGGCTGGTTATAAAATCAACTCAAGCAAACCAGTTGCCTTCCTATACTCAAAGGATAAGCAGGCTGAGAAAGAAGTTAGGGAAATGACACCCTTCACAATAGCCACAAGCAATATAAAGTATCTTGGTGTGACTCTAACCAAATAAGTGAAAGATCCATATGACAAGACCTTCAGGTCTCTGAAGAAGAAAATCAAAGAAGACCTCAGAAAATGGAAAATTCTGCCATGCTCGTAGATCGACAGGACTAATATAGTTAAAATGGCTATCTTGCCAAAAACGATCTACAGACTCAATGCAATCCCCATCAAATTCCCAACTCAGTTCTTCACAGAGTTAGAAAAAGCAATTCTCAAATTCATCTGGAATAACAAAAAACCCAGAATAGCTAAAACTATTCTCAACAACAAAAGAAATTCTGGGGGAATCAGTATCCCTGACTTCAAGCAATACTACAGAGCAATAGTGTTAAAAACTGCATGGTATTGGCACAGTGACAGACAAGTGGACCAATGGAATAGAATTGAAGATCCAGAAATGAATCCACACACCTATGGTCACTTGATCTTTGACAAAGGAGCCGCAAACATCCAGTGGAAAAAAGATAGCCTTTTCAACAAATGGTGCTGGTTCAATTGGAGGTCAGCATGCAGAAGAATGCGAATTGATCCATTCTTATCTCCATTTACGGAACTTTACTCCAAGTGGATCAAGGACCTCCATGTAAAACCAGACACACTGAAACTCATAGATAAGAAACTGTGGAAGACCCTTGAGGACATGGGCACAGGGGGAAAGTTCCTGAAGAGATCACCAATAGCTTATGCTCTAAGATCAAGAATTGTCAAATGGGACCTCATAAAATTGCAAAGTTTCTGTAAGGCAAAGGACACTGTTAAAAGGACAAAACAGCAACCATCAAATTGGGAAAGGATATTCACCAATCCTACATCTGATAGAGGGCTAATATCCATTATATACAAAGAACTCAAGAAGCTAGACCCCAGGGAACCAAATAACCCTATGGGAAAATGGGGTACAGATCTAAGCAAAGAATTTTCACCTGAAGAAATTCAGATGGATGAGAGGCACCTTAAGAAGTGCTCAACATCATTAGTCATTAGGGAAATGCAAATCAAAACAACCCTGAGATTCTACATTACACCAGTCAGAATGGCTAAGTTCAAAAACTCAGGAGACAGCAGGTGTTGGCGAGGATGTGGAGAAAGAGGAACATTCCTCCACTGCTGGTGGGGCTGTAAGATGGCACAACCACTTTGGAAATCAGTCTGGCGGTTCCTCAGAAAACTGGACATGACACTTCTGGAGGACCCTGCTATACCTCTCCTGGGCATATACCCAAAGGATTCCCCGGCATGCAATAAAGACACATGCTCCATTATGTTCATAGCAGCCTTATTTATAATAGCCAGAAGCTGGAAAGAACCCAGATGCCCCTCAAAGGAGGAATGCATACAGAAAATGTGGTATATTTACACAATGGAATACTACTCAGCAATTAGAAACAATGAATTCACAAAATTTTTAGGCAAATGGTTTGATCTGGAAAATATCATCCTAAGTGAGGTAACCCAATCACAAAAGAATACACATGGAATGCAATCTCTGATAAGTGGATATTAATTAGCCCAGAAGCCCTGAATACCCAAGGCACAAATCGCATAACAAATGACTCCCATGAAGAAGTATGGAGAGGGTCCTGATCCTGGAAAGGATTGATCTAGCATTGGAGGGGAAAATAAGGACAGAGAAAAAGGAGGGAGGTGATTGGAGAATGAATGGAGAGAAGAAGGTTTATGGGACATCTGGGGAGGGGGGATCTGGGAAAGGGGAAATCATTTGGAATGTAAACAAAGAATATAGAAAATAAAAAAAATTTAAAAAAATGTTAGAAAATATCTTGCATCTCTAAAGTGGCGATTAAGGTAAGAGATATATGTTATGTCCATCAGGGAGAGACCAAGCCCAGGAGCATGGCAGAGGAACATAACCAGTGCAGCATCAGAGATTAATTGGACATAGTCCGCACTACAATCATTTAGAGTGGGACGGTGATATTTGCCTAAGACACAGTCACCCCATGGAAACCATAAGAATATCTTTCAAGGTGATATAAAATAGGATGTGCTTCAGGTCACCAAGTGATTATCCTCAGAGAAATTTAATATTAATCTAAATCGAAGGAAAATATTGACTTGTTTTGTTGAGGAACTTGAGATTAAATGAGGCAAATGGGCAGACAAAGATTTTTATCAGCATGAGCAGATATCAGAGACATTCTTTCACACTGGAGCTAAATCACCCCGAATTCCTATACTACACCCTTATTTAAGGAATGTATTCCATGTTACTGAAATGAGTAAATATTAAAGGGAAACTATGGATAAGCCTCTATAGGGGATTTTCTTTGTCTGATGGCATTCAGGTTGATGCCTTCTCTTCAAACCGAAGAGACACTAGACCAGACATATAAATCAGAAGTTGAAATGAAGAACTCCCAGGAGTTTTATAATGTTATTTATATTTCTCAGTTTCTGAACAAAAATCAGTATGTTAATGTATATGTTGAAATTATTAAATTCTTATTTAAATTGTAGGATTTGCATATTTAAGGAAGGAGTCAAGAGAAGCTAGTATGAGTTACATGAGTTAGCATTAGACTTAAATACCAACCTTACTGTAGATAAAATATGTGTGTTGTATACAGAAAGCAGGTTTGGAGGGCAATTCCATTAAAGTTAATATGGTGAAATAAAGTTATATCATAATACAATCTGTAGTCTGTGTAATATACAGTTTGAATAAAACACCTTGATTTATCAATCTGAGGAGATCGAGACATGTGAGGTATAGGTAAGTTAGGATGTTGATGTCTTTAAATGTGAATTTTCTCCTTTAAGGATCCAATGGATGCATGCATGACCAGAAATATTACTCCTGTCTTTCCTTAGCACCTTTTGTTTCAGTTTTTGGATGTTGAATCTAGATGTTCAACCATTCTTATTTACAGAGACAGTTTATCTCAACATTGTTGAACTTAAAAGAAAACAATGTTAGCCAGGCATGGTTGCACATACCTTTGCTTAAGTGACCCAAAAAACTCTATCAGAGAACTCCTGCAGCTGATAAACAACTTCAGCAAAGTGGCTGGTTATACAATCAACTCAAGCAAATTAGTAGCCTTCCTACATGCAAAGGATAAGCAGGCTGAGAAAGAAATTAGAGAGTATTTTCTGACGCCAGTGATTTTTACAGCTTCAGGAATTTAAAGACCAATGTACTCACTAGATTCTAACACCATGAGGGAAAAAGTAGAACAAAGATTAAGGAGAGATGATCAGGATACTGTAAGGGTTCTAGAAGAAAATGAATGTCATTATTAAATATGTCTAAGCATGTTCTTCCAAAATATAGAAAATATCTTAAAAATGTGACCAATAAATAATAAAAGACAACTATAAAATTTTTGACAATCACAGATAAGGAGAATTTTAATGTAAATAAAGAAAAAAAAGATAATTTTAAGAAACGTCATAGATAGTGAATATAATAAATGTTGATGTATTAAACTTAACACTTGTAAGGAAGATGCTTATAGTTTTAAAGATAATAAACACATACAAGCCCCATGGTATTTATGGTATTTATAATGGAGTACATGATAGAAAAGTACTTTAAAATATATTAGACAAATCTAGAAAACCATATTAGGTCACAAATACTACACCAAACTCGAAAGTACTTAAACATTGCTGGAATACCAGCACTTGGGAGAATGGGGCCATAAAAATGTCATACATTCAAAGCCAGCCAGACTATACAGCAATCAATTAACACCATTGAACTGGCCTACACAACAAGTGCCAGGACAATATGGGCTAAATAGCATGACTCTATCTCAAAAATAAAAGAAAACAAGCCAAAAGAATAAGGAGCCATACATATCTGATTACAAAAATCTGTTGTTTAAGTAGATACTCTGATTCAACCTTTAAGTTGATCTAATACAAGAGAGGCAGGAAGCATGAGGACAGTGAATGGATTCATAAAGGAAAATTCATACTCACGGTCTCTGGTCCCAGAACCATGAGCCAAGGTAAATGTTTTCTTCATTAAAGTCACTTTTGTCATATGCTTGGAAACTGCAACAACAACAACAAAACCAATAATGAATGTTCAGTGTGTAGCAGAGAATTCATTTAAACAAATTGGATCAGAACCCAGTCGCTGGCTAAATACGAAATGAGATGACACAGAAATCGCAACTTGGTTCTGAAGGCTCTGAGGACTCCTGGAGAGCCACCAACAGCTTTCAGCCCATATCCAACAGCCAAAGGATCTGGATCCTAGGAGTAGTAAAAATGGCTTCAGCTGCAGGGCCAAAAGGGCAGACCCTGACACCATCTGGAGAGGCAGACAGGTAGCAGGGCTTGGGTCTCTGGAAGCATGGGCTGCCAAGGATGCTGCTGCCTTCTCAGGGAAAGGTCTTTTCCCTCAGCTAACCTTTCTTTGGCTTATCCTCTGAGGTCCACACAGAGGTGTGCCTCTTGGTTGAGTTAGATCTAATCAAGTGAACAGTCTAGGTTGATTTCCAACATATATACTAAAGCCTCAAGGTCAGCATTCATAGTGAATACTTATCTGTGTAAATTTTTGAGTAGTATTCTTGACCAAAAAAATTTTCAGAAAATCCTGAATTTTTCTGGGAGTTTAATCACTATGTGATTGCATAGAAATGTTATTCTTGCTTAATTTAAGTCAGAAGAAATGAGAAAGTAATATAACTATAGACATGACATTAAGAAGGGTTCCTGTAGAGGAAGCTGCTGAAGTCTTTTAAGGCAAGGCATTTTTTTATTCTCTATATTGTACTGTATTTAAAAAAAAATCCATGCAATACACATTCTTTTGCCATTGAGATGCCAAAAGAAATTCATGTTCTATCAGTCAACTGAGCTAGTACTTGAGAAATATCCCTACCTGAACTAGACTTGAATTTAAAAATAAATCCCACTGGGCATAAGGTTTTGGAAGTGTGTAAGGCATTACTTTTGCTGTTGGAGTTTTTAAAGAACCTTTTACACTCTGCAGTCAACGATTCTGGAGAAAGTTGAGCCTGCCTAATGTGTGGAGTCCATGATTCCGATGTCTCTGGCAGCTGACTTCCTCTGCATCAAGTGTCCTACCATGGTCAAAGAAAGAGTTCACTGGTAAGTAGGGTATGTAATTTTTCCCAATAAGTCAGTTCTTCAGATTCATACTAAGCTAAGATCCTTTAACTTTTCCTGACATGTATAAGGGATTGAGCTATATTTTAATCAATACAGCATGGTTACATTTATTATTATTGTTGTTGTTTTTGCTGTTGTTGCTTCTTTTATTGAAAATAGATTATTTTCGCATACAACATATTTTCAGTTTCTCCTTCATCCATTCCTATTTCATCTCCCTTCCACGCACTCCTGATTCACTCCCTTTTTTCATTAGAAAAGATCAAGTATCCAAGAAGTAAGTACCAAATATGATCAAATAAAATGGAAGATGAAGCAAAACCTGTCATATCAAAGTTGGTCATGTCAATGCAACAAGAGGAAGAGTCCTAAAAGCAGGCACAATAATCAGAGAACCACTTGTTCTCACAGTCATGAATCCCATAATAACACTAAGCTGATATCTACTGTACATACACACCATCTGCTGCATACCTGTGTCAGCTGCGTAGATGCACCTGCAGTCTTTGGGAGTTCAGTTTCATTTTGCTTAATTGAATCAGAAGGCCTTGTTTTCCTGTTGTCCCCAAGACAACAATTATATCTGGCGAATATACGTTACTTTTTCACAATATATTGCAAATTACTGTTATAAATTTTTATATGGCTTCTAAAGTTTATAAGTTGAAAGTACAAAATATTGAAATAGTATGAGACTATTATAGTAAAATTTATCATAGAAGGAAAATTAAAGTAACTGTAAATAAAATGTCAACTTCAGAAATATGTACTAGATTATATTAATTCGTTTAATATTTCTGTAGTTCAAAGTCAGTTGTTTAATCTTTGCAATACTGGTTAACCAGAGAAGAAGTTGTCTAGTCTCATTAACTTATAACTTTAATTGAGAATAATAAAATGAACCTTGTAAACAATTATTTTCTGTCTTAAATTTGAAAGAAAGAATAGTCAGATTGTAGTCATATGCTATATACAAAATCATTTATATAATTACATATTTTAGATGAAACCAAGCCACCTTACAGTTCATAAAAGGAGCACATAAATTGTATGGGAGATGTGGTATGGGTCTTGAGGGAGTTGGAGAGAGGAGATAAGAGTGGATGTGATCAAGATAAACTGTGCATAAGAATAAAAATCTCAAAGCATAAAATAGAAAATAAAATAAAATAATGAAATGCTTTGTTATCTAAACTTTTTTTTGTTAGTTGAAATATAACTTTAAGCAATTATTTAACAGTTCAGTTTTGACCTGTAGAGAGTTAAATTTATCATTTTCCAATTTATAAATGGGAAGTAAGGCTGAAGCTCAGTGATTACCGGAGGGGCCTGTGAGGATGCTGTATTCTCCAAATCAAAACATCACAGAAAAAAAATGAATAAATGAACTCAGCAAGTAAGATCTGTTCATCCGATTGGTTATACACACACACACACACGCACACACGCACACACATACACACACACACACACACACACACACACATATAATTGTAGTCTAGTTGTAGCATGAATGTTAAGTATTGACTAAGTTGAAGATCATCTTCTGATGACTGTATCCATCCTGTGGTCCAGAATTTCCGTAGGTTTGTTCCCTACAAATCACAAGAGTTCATTCCACAGATCTTTAAAGTTACCTTCTTATCTCTGACAGAAGGAAAAACATGCTCAGGCACACTTACATAAAAAGTATCTCCTCAGAATAAGAAAAGGAGATGGGGAGGATTTAACTAAATTATATTCTGAGATCTTATTCCAATATTCTTTTATAACAGAATTAAACAAAGTCAGAAAGTATCAGGTAGTATTTCTAGGAAATTAATTCAGAAGCTCGGAGCAAGTAAAAGGAATAGGAGGCAGGGGCATTGTGGGTACATGGCATCCTAGAGGATGACTTGGACCACAGAACAAGTCCCTCTGTGGTGAATATTTCACTAAAAGACCAGTTCCTTTTCAGGCTGACTTCTTGTGTTCACGTGACTAGATCGTGATGGCTAGGATTCAAAAACATACCCCTGTGTATGTTTGTGAAGATGTGTCTAGAATGTTCTGGTGTGTGGGACATCAGTATGAGCCGCAGCATCCAGATGCAAGGTCCCAGATGGAATAAAAGAGAAAGAGTCATCTGCCAAAAATGAGAACATCGGTGGATATTCTGTAGCGCAAAGATATCAGGCACCGATTTCTCCAACATTTCTATTTAGACTCTCACTGGAACAGCAATCTCCAGGGAGCTCTCTGGAATGCATCACCAGGCTTGGGCAATAGGGTTGGTGGCCCCTATTTTGGAAACTTCCAGCTCTTTGGAATGAGCAAGTATTTCTTCTCTGCTTCTCTAAAATGTAAACATCAATTTTTAGATTATTAAGTCTATAAATGTAATATATATTTATACTGATGTCCCACACACCATATATATATATATTTGTTCCATTTTATTAAAGAACCCTGACTGACAGGCCAAAACCTCACCTTACACGAATAGAGCTGCCATATAGTAACAGGCTTGTTTGAAGCGATAGACTTCCTGAGGAAAAATTGGCACAGAAGAGCTCGAAAGTCAAAAGAGAATATAAAATAAGAATTTTAGAAGAAGTTAAAACCTAAGGTATTTAGACAGAAAAATATTAACCAGAGTTGTCCAAATTCTCGGTCAAAAAGAATACATTTTAACATGTCATTTCTGTGTCCTAGAATTAATCCACATGACAACTTTTTTTCAAAAATGGCTGTGGGTTAAAACAGGTGATAAACATACACTCAAAGGTGCAAAGTCATCAACAGAAGAATAAAACATGATGCAGACATGAAATTATCAGACCAGGCATGAGAAGAGCTATGCATATGTTTATAGAAAGAATAGAGAATGGGAAAGAACCGAGCATTAATGGGCATTAAGGAAGAGTTGAAAGGAATCACTTTAGTCAGTGCCAAAAGCATCAGTTGGATAAAAAGGCTTCAGTGCCTCATCAGTCAGTTTGATCCAAAAATAAAAGTAAGGCCTGACAGATGGACAGAAAATTTAGAAATTGCAAAGCAAAAATAAAAAGGCAAATATTTTAACAAATGTGACACAATATCAAGTACAAATACCTGTGAAAACAAACTGGAGAATGAAGCAGAAGTAACTGTAGTAATAGTATTAGGAAGGCGTTCAGATCTGATAGACAACAATATCATGAAGGAGAAATCCAGAAAGACCTGTGTCCTCAGTGGAAAGGGCTAAAGGGTACCATATGAACATGTAGTGTAAGGGTTCAAAGATAAAATGTCCACAGTGTCAGGTGAGTTGGCATTAAAGTACAATGCGCAGGTACTAATGGGCTTCTTCCCAAATATAATCCGAGCAGAGATTGAAAGAAAATCACACAGCGGTAGTTGCTCTCTCCAAATTCATAACAATTATCCTCAAAAATAAAAGGAAAATAGAGATAGCTCCTGAAATCGCAAAGAGAGGAAATGGATTGCTGCAGATCTAACACACAATAAAAGTCTTTCCTTCTTTACATGACCACTCCCATACAGAGGAAGACTAAAGAAGGAAGGGAGGAAGGCAGGGGAGTTCACCCTTCTTTAGACTTGATCTACTTAAAGCAGCTGCATGCTGGTAAATACCTCAATGCACTTCATTTCAGCATCTGAATAAGTGAGATGGACAATATCCACTAGCAGATCTTGATGGAAGAGCAAAAGCTTCATCAAAAGTGAAACCGAGCTGTTTCACTCTTAATTTACTTAAAATATGTGGTAATCTCTAGTGAAAGAGCTATAAATTGAATACAATTGATGCATTAGGTGAGAGAATGAAATGCCATCTAAAAAAATTCATTACGTTCAGAGAAAGCAAAGGAAGAAATATATATGTGAATATTCTCATCAATCAATCAGTCAATAATCAATCAATCAATCAATCATGCTGCATGAATTTCAGAATGCATGAAAAACACAACCAGGAACAGTGTTTTTCAGGACCATGCAAGAATAGAATAGCTAGTACCCAGAGACGGATCAAAGGGATATCAGCTATAATAAGACAAGGTTTTCTTGTATTCCAAAGCATCGGCTATAAATAATATTTATATCACAAATTCATCAACTTATTTCAGATCATTCTTTTTAAAGATTAATTATCAGGAATATATTAAAGTTGATTTTAAATAATATTTTTGAAATTAAAATACAACTATATTTTCCCTTTCCCTGTCTTCCCTTCAAACCTTCCCACACTCTCCCTCTAAACACATGCCTTTAATTTCTTAATTTGTTCCTAAATACTTTTAAGTAACTGTATAATGCACACAATTTGAAAGTATAATAACACATTTCTCCTTTTATCCAACCCCTTCAAAATATACATTCTTGTTTTTTTTAAAAAAATGTATGTTCTCCATTTTAAATAATTGTTATCACATACATTTGTGTGTGTGTGTAAGTATATTTGTGTGGGTATGGGTATGTGTGTATATGCATATATATTCCTAAATAGAACATACATAGTCTATATAATGTAACTTATATGTTTACTTTTTCCAAATGAACTCTTAGTGAGAGAAGTGGTATATTGAAATAACGAACTATTAATACATTAAGGCTAACTTTTGTCTTTATTCCAGTAGTACATATTTTATGAAATTTAGTGCCCCAGAATTTTTTCCCTATATGTTTAGGATAGTAATGTTCTCTTGGTTAAATGTTTTCCTGATTAGAATAAGATTAATTTTAGTTTAAACTCTATTTTGTCAGATATGAGAATAATGACACTTGTTTGCTTACTGGTCCCACTTTATTAAAATATGTTTCTCCATCTTTTTACTCTAAGGCTATCCTATCTTTAATGCTAAGGTATCTTTCTTGCAGATGACACACAGATTTTGTTTCTTGATGCATTCAGTCACCTGTATCTTTTGATTGGTTATTTGAGGCCATTATTACTTAAACTTGTGATAAATGAGAATGTTAAATTCTGGTCACTGTATTGTTGATTTTAGGAGTTTTGTGTTCTCGTGATACTTTGTATTTTAATAATTATGGATTAATGTTTGCTTTCACAGTCTCTCTTCTATGATCATTCCTCTCTTCAACTGAAAATACCGCCCCCTGTGTTTTCTTTAGGTTTTGTTCATTGGATAAAATAATAATTAGGCTGTTCATACCATGGAAATTTTCTTTCTATTCAATTATGGTGGGAAGTTTTTTGGGTATATGAACCTCAGCTGGCAGTCACGATCTTCAGCACTTGCAATGCATTGCTCCTGGCTCTTCAGGCTTTCAGAGTTTCCACTGAGAAGCCAATCGATCCTTATTCTTATGGGTCTTCCTTTATATGTACATGTGACTTGTATTTTTCCTTTTGTAGCTTTAGCACACTTTCTTTGTTCTGTATATTTAGTGATTTAACTGTTACTAGCTATGGGGATGTTCTTTTCTGGTATTGCATATTGGATGGTCCCTGTGCTTCTTGTATATACATATGTGTATGTTTTTTCTTAGTTAGGGGATATGATCTATATCATTGTTAGGATCCTTCTTCCTCATCTATGCCTATAATGAGATGAATTTTTCACTATGTCTGACATTCACTGTAAGTTTCTTTCATGTTTATGTGTGTGTGTGTGAGGGGCGAATGTGCATGTGTGGGTGTGGGTTTCACATCTGTTGGTTATTTATTCTATATTGTCTACTTTTGAGTCCCGGCCATCTGTCTTCTGAGTGATTGCCTTTACTTCTAAGACCTTTCTTTTAATTTTCTAGATAGGTTATCACATTTCCAATTCTGTCTTCTTTGTAGCTTGAATCTTTTTCTGAATTTCATTCTCAAGTCCTTAGTTGTCCTTGTCATTTCCATCAGCCTTATGCTTGTGTTTTCTCGCGCATCACTCAGGTGTTTCCTCCCCTTAAGCTCTTTCTTCATAATTTCATTGAGCTCTTTCTTTGTATATTCTTTAAATTCCTTAAATTGTTTGATGAAGTTTATGAATGCTCTTTTAAATTCTGCATCCTCGAGTTCATCTAAGGTAGTTCTTACTGTCAAACTTTCTACAGTACTATTCATTTTTGAGAGCAGTTACTGGAGTATTCTCTCCCAATCCTGGGTGTTTATGATAATGTTTATAGGTTATGGTGTTTATGTTTATGGATGGACATCTTTTATTAGTTCTAAGTCTTATATGGACAAAGCAAATGGGACAGAACAAAGCTTGTTAGGATGACCTGTGCTGAGATGTTGGAAATGGCTTGAATAGAATGAAATTCCAGGGACAGAGGTGACTGGGTAATGTACAGAATGGGCCTCTGGATCAAAGCCTGGTGTGTAGGGATATATTTGGCTGGGTGCAAATGCTGGTTGTGGAATAAGAAGGCTCTGTGCTTGGTGAGGTAAGTAATTTGGGTCCTGGAGGAAGCTTAGACATTGGTTATGGCAAAAAAACAGATATTGCCTGGGAGGGGTCTATTGTTGATAAGTAGAATGGCCCTGGAGGAAGATTAGACATTGATTTTGCCAAAAGCAGAGATAACCAGACAAGTTCTGAACACTGGATGTGTGATCTGGGCTAAATCCATCAAATGAAAAATGGAAATGTGGTACATTGCCCAATAGATTATCATTCAGCTCTGTCTTAGTCATGGTTTTTATTCCTAGACAAACATGATGACCAAGAAGCAAGTTGGTGAGGAAAGGGTTATTCATTCGGCTTACACTTCCATAATTGCTGTTCATCACCAAAAAAATCAGGACTGGAACTCAAGCAGGTCAGAATACAGGAGCTGATGCAAAGGCCATGGAAGGATGTTTATTACTGGCTTGCTATATGAATCTTTTAGTAGATAGCACAAGTTGCCATATTAAAAGCTCAGTGTTAGGAATGAATTATTTCATTTAGAGTTATTGACCTTGGAAGTCCCATATTCTCCCAAACTTATAGGTTATTGCCACTGCATGAGCTTACTATCAAGAACTTGACACTAATATCTTGTTGCTGAGGATAAAACATTCTGACCTACAGAAAATGCGAAAAAGAAGACCTGGAATCTTCATCCATATTGTATTGTATTCACAATATTAGATGGTGTTTTGCATGCTTCATGGTGAGAAATATTATCACTCTTTATATCTGTGAACCTTGTGAGTTATAATAATAACTGGACTGGTAAGACATGACCAATGATGCAATAATGGAATGACGAGACACTCTCTGATTGGATTTGAGGCTATTTGTACAAGGTTGTTGATACATTTCCTAAGGATCTAGGCCAATAACCTGTAGTGTGATAGATTATAGATCTTAGAGAAGAGCCCACTATTATTGCTCTGCTAAATAGACATAGTATTAAAGTGAGTCCTCCTTGATTTACTGTTGAAGTATGAGTACATCTTTCAACTCTCTTCAGAGAAGTCTCTTTGTGCAGTAGATGGCAATTATCACAAAGAACCAGTTAACAAGTGGAGAATAAAGACTGCAGAATGCAAATGGAAGTTCTGTCTCTCACTCTTATTCCTAAGGTTTGGGATCATTGTGGAAGAGAGGAAGAAAAGAGTAGGAGTAAAAGTGGTTGTGGCCACACACAATGCTTTCTGGACACAACAGTGTAGTTGCACTCATCAACCTGCTGACATAATGATAATATGCTCAAGGTCTACCCCAGCTTGTTTGTGCTAGGCAAACTGCCACATGATGTGGGGAGTAGACATCCTATCTCATCTAAGGAGCTGTTGGCAGCTAAAGGCTAACAGGAGATGGAGAGTCAGTTTACTGAATATTCACACAAGGATGAGTATGTGGGCAACAAATATTGAAAACAAAGAATTTTAAAGAAAACCCTGGCTGGAAAGGGAGATGGGTGCACCTGCTGGTGTTGATGAGGAAGGATAAATGGGAATGAAATGCACTGCATAACTTTCTCAAAGAATTAATAAAAAATATCTTAACATATAAATATTATAACTCTTCTAAAATGTAAAAGTCATTTTCAAAATGGAGTTTTCACTATTATGGAATGTTAACAAAATGTTTCATACAGAGTTACATAGTCTGAAAAGGGTGTTTGCTACATTTACTCTGGACAATGATTCATACTGAGTCACAGATTTTGAAAAGTGTTTGCTACATTTACTATGGACAAAGATTAGTTTACAAACCATTTAAAGAAATTGTATGAACCATTAAGTTTTTAGAAGGAAATTTGAATAAGCAATTATGCCAAACAGAAGCTTTAAGACCTAATAAACATATGAAAAACGCTTAAATTCAGATAAGCTGAGAAAGGCAAGTTAAGGGGGATTCCATTTTACATCCACAGGCTTAGTGATTCAAATTATCAGCAAGTGTGATGGGAATGGGGAGCACTCAGCATCTGAAAATGGGAACATAAATGAATACTGTCACTGGAGAGACGCATTTGTTGCTGAATAGCAAATTAAAACTCCACATAACAGTGGCTACAAAAGTTAAAATGCCACACTGATTTTTTTCAAACAGACATTTATTTTAAGAAAATAATATATGATTTTTTTACTATTATTTGAAAATAAATTGGTAATTTATTAAATTATCACTTGATGGTAAAAATGCAATAAATTGTTGCATAAAATCACCATTGACTTCTTGGTACTTTTAGGTATATAAATGGGATCTGATTCCCAACAACTTGAAAACTTGCCTAAATGAATAATTATGTATACACAAAATTTACTAAAAATTAAATTAACACACGACAAAGACTTTCTCCTTCTGTGTGGCCTATCTCTGCACTCAGCTGCGTATTTCTTTTCTGATACAGAAGTTGAAATTTCATGTATTCTGGTTTGTTGATTCTTGAAAATATTTCCTGGGCAATTGGAGTCTTTTCTTTTCAGAAAGTCCTATGAACTTCTAACTTGACGTGAACTCCTTATATTTCTCCTAGCAGATTTGATATTTCAAGTTTTAAATGAAGGTTAATGAAACATTTTGAATTAATATTTTATGCAGAATAAGCAATGCGGATTTGATTCTGTATTATGCAGTTTTTCCAGCATCATTTACTGAAAAGAAATTACCATATACATTGTTTTGATTGTTGGTCTTTTCCTTATTTTTGCTTCTTTGGAGAGAGAAAGAGACAGATTAGGGAGAGAGAGAGACAGAGAGAGAGAGAGAGAGAGAGAGAGAGAGAGAGAGAGAGAGAAGAGAGAGAGAAAGAGAGAGAGAAAGAGAGAGAGAAAGAGAGAGAGAAAGAGACAGACAGAGACAGAGAGAAACAGAGAAAGAGTCAGAGACAGAGACAGAGACTTGAGTGAGTAGGAAATTAGTGAGAATTTGGAAGGAACAATGGTTGGAGACATATAAGCAGCATATATTGTATGAAATATTTTAATTAAAAATACTACACATATAGAACCATGTAAAGTGTAAGAAGAAACAATATTAAAATTGCTGACCAAATATGCAGACAGAAAAGTAATAAAAACCAAACAGTACTGATGTGCAGTTAGGGGATACAGGTCATTCTGAATGATGTTTGAAGCTATTCTTTTTTTCTTTTCTCTTTCTTTCTTTCTTTCTTTCTTTCTTTCTTTCTTTCTTTCTTTCTTTCTTTCTTTCTTTCTTTCTTTCTTTCTTTCTTCCTTCCTTCCTTCCTTCCTTCCTTCCTTCCTTCCTTCCTTCCTTCCTTCCTTCCTTTCTTCCTTTCTTTCTTTCTTTCTTTCTTTCTTTCTTTCTTTCTTTCTTTCTTTCTTTCTTTCTTTCTTTCTTTCTTTCTTTTTTGAGACAGGGTTTCTCACTCTGTCCTGGAACTCACCTGTAGATCAGGCTGGCCTTGAACTCTGAAATCCACCTGCCTCTGTCTCCCAAGTGCTGGGGTTAAAGGTGTGTGTCACCACTACATGTGGTGGGTCTCTGCATGTTCCCATCAGCCATGAGACCTGACTGTTTTCTGTAGCTAGGAAATACAATTGAGGGGTTAGGGTGCAACCCAGAAACAAAATATTTAACCTACAATTTGTTCTGCCTACAAAACATGCTGGGATAAGGTGGTGCAGAGAGGGACCCCAACTCTGACGCTGCCTGGACCCAGAGATGAAAACAGAGACCTAGGATAGAAAGAATCCTGGGTAAAAGAAGGCAATGAAGTGATTTTTAATGATACTCATAGATTGGTGCCTACTCCAATTGCTATCGAGAAATGAAAATGTAAAAAAAAATCAGCATCAGAATTTAAAGAATGGACATCTGAATCAAATAGTTTATTAGACATTAAAAGAAAATTGGTAAACTCTAGAAAGGGAGGAGAAAAGTTAAATGAATTAGCCAAAGACAAAAGCACAGGAAATATACAAGACACAAAACTGAAAATAAATGAGAAAGACTGGAGGCTCTCTGCTCTACAAATAACTGACCTTCAAAACTGATGAAAGGCATCAACTTAAAGAATGTCTAGGAAACACATGGAGATAAAAACCATGGGCTAGAAGTTTTTAAAGTTACTAGCCCTGGTGTGCTTAAAATGTTATTAAGGAATAATTCTAAAGGAATTAAAAATATAAAACACATCATGTTTAAAAGAAAAATAAAATTGGAAATTGCATTACTTATAGAAATAACAAAAACAGACATAATGGGAAATAATAATTAAGGCTTATAATATTAGCAACAAATATAATACTTATAGTCCCAAGATATTTAAATAATTATTCACTAATTAAAATGAAATAAAATATTTTAAGATTAAGGTAACTTGGGAGACTGAATCATTGATTGCACAATAGTAATGGATTAAACTACTGAAAAGGAACAAAATATATTTGCTAGTCAAACCTAGAGCCACCCCCAACACACACAAACACACTATAAACATGAATTAACGCCTTAGAGGTTCAGAGCACACAGTGATCTCATTGAGTGCCAGGGCTGTGTTCCCAGCATCAATACTGGGGGTTCACAGTTGCTAGCCCCTGAAAGACCCCATATCTGTGGCCTCCATGGACACTGAACTCACACTCAGATACCTTCATGAAAACTCATGCAAATACACCACTAAAACAATATTACTCTTTGATAAAACAATTAATAATTAAGTCACTTGGGATAGTTTTATATAACATAAATAATTTTGAAATATGTATATTTATAACTGAAATTAATGGAAAATTTCATCTATTTTAGTAGTATTTAAAACAATATTTTACGATAGGAACAAGATTATTACACCAAAATTGACATAACTTAATTGAGAAAATGAATATAAGACTTGAATGAAATATAAAACAAATAGAGATTTAAAGACAGTATTAAAGTAAGCTCCATTATTCCTAAAATAATTTCAGTCTAACTTTACCATTGTTTGTGCATTGAAAATTAGTATTCTACTGGCCTTTGAAAGTTGACTCAACTATTTTCCCATAATGTCACAGCACCATAGATCAGTGTGAGCTACATCATAGAGCAAAATCTCTTGAGACAGGTTTATAAGACCCTGGTCCACCACGTGACACTAAATAATAAAGTAGGCAAGCCCAGCTGAGAAGCTGTTTCCCAGTTTTTTTCCACCAATAAACGAATCATACTACCACTTCTCAAAGGAATGAATAGTTGCAGCTACATAAAATTTATATATTATGTACACAGTTAAGTTAAACTTCATTTGCTTGTACATATTTCCAAAACTCAACATAGGAAACAACATTGAAAGCAACAGGACATTAAATGCTGAACTGCTCTGATACGACAGTTCTATGATTAAGAAAAATAACACAAGTCTCCAAGACTTAAGTTTCCTTTTTAAATGCAAAGTGTTAGGCTCAGTAAAAACTTTCACATTGATTTTTCTTTGGGGAACACACAAAAATAGTAGCAGCGAAAAAGGAGAAAACAATTTTCCCATCAAATTAAAGGGGACTAGATTAAACTATTTAAATTGATTGTATACTTTATATTATTCTAGTGAAGTATTAACAGCTAGGAAATGTGAAAAAAATGTTTCAGTATTTCACAGGCTAACCCTACTGTGAGCTTTTGTTTAATGGAGATAAATTAAAATCAGAGTAAAATTTACAGCTGACATTTCTAAATCAAAGAACATTCCCAGCATTGCACATTCGATTACAGATTAAATTGTGTCAAGTTAATTACATAGATTCTGGGCCAGAGAAGCATTTGATTAGACTTGCCAATTTTGAAATATTTTTGGTTTAAAGGTTCAGCCTGAAATGGTGAATTTAGAATTTCCGTCTACATTCTGTGTCTACAGTGAGGACTCATATCTCTTAAAATATTTTAATAGTGAATAATATACTTTAAGATCAATTTCCTGAAAAATTCAATGAAATTAGTTTAAGTGAATGAGTGACAAACCACATGTCTAAAGGTGCCTGGTAAAGGGTATGACCTGGTAAATGGTGTAATATGGTAAAAAGCTTGACCTGGTAAAGGGTGTGACATGGTAACAGGTTTGACCTGGTAAAGAGTGTAATCTGGTAAAGTGTGACCTGGTAAAGGGTGTGACATGGTAAAGGGTGTAATCTGGTGAAGAGTATGACCTGGTAAAGGATGTGACCTGGTAAAGGGTGTGACATGGTAAAGGGTGTGACATGGTAAAGGGTGTAATCTGGTGAAGAGTATGACCTGGTAAAGGATGTGACCTGGTAAAGGGTGTGACATAGTAAAGGGTGTGACATGGTAAAGGGTGTAATCTGGTGAAGATTATGACCTGGTAAAGGGTGTGACCAGATAAAGAGTGTGATTTGGGGAGGGTGTGACCTGGTAAAGGGTGTGACCTGGTAAATGTTGCGACCTGGTAAAGTGTCTGACCATCATGTTATAGTTGTAGCAAATGCTTTTCAGAATTTGATTGGTTTCTAAACATTGTGATACTAAGAAGAGTCACCCATGCTTCCCCCAAACCCCTGTGATACAGGAAGAGTCAGCCATATTTCCCTAGACCCATGTCCTATTGTTCTCTTACTCCAGTCATCTAATTCATTAAGTATATTTCTCAGACTAGTGTATCTTTAGTTGATACTTAAAATACACTTCAGACTTCAAATATTCTTAGAGAATATGTAATGGTCTAATACATTAAAAATAAAATAGAAAATCAATAAACAAACAAAATACTAGTGAAATGAAATTAATGAGACTTAAGTTTTATCAGTGAAAAAAATACAATAGCCTTTGCCTTTCATCATTTAGCAAAGTGTAATAATTGAACATTACACATGAGCACACAGTTACATTCCTAACTTAAAACACATACATTATATACACATTTAGCACAGTCACTACATATCTAAACTATTATATAAAATACTTATTTTGATATTATATACTATAAAGATAAAATACAGATTATTTAATTACATAATTTGAGAATATATTTCTATTTTTCTGAATTGATTCCAAAGAATTGTATAACTATCTGTCAAGTCATTTTCTAGGTTAAATCACCACATGGAGAAATCTAGTATTTCCCACATGTCTTTGGTTTGTTCACCACAATGGAAATATCAGGGAATCTGACATTATTTAATTTAACAAAACAAAAAAAACAAAAAAAAAACCCTGGCTAACCCTTGGACATGAATGAAGAGAAGGCTCTCTGTGTGTACCAGCCAACCTTACTATCTGTCTTTTGATCACTATAGATAGTATAGAGTGGGGGATTGGAATCTGATTCTGGATTTTATTTGGAAGATTCTCATGGCTGGTGATACTGAGAATCCTGTAATTCAATTATTTTACACATGATTATTTTATTTAAAGAAAGATGGGTTTGCATTTTTGATAACATTAAATCAGTTTTTGTTATGTCATTGATTCCTTTTGATTCTGTGTGATGGTTTGAATGAAAATGTCCCCCCATAGGTAAATAGGAAGTAGCACTATCAGGAGGTGACATTGTTGGAATAGGTATGATCTTGTAGAAGGAATTGTGTCACTGAGACCTGGATTTGAGCTTTTAGAAGCTCAACCTAGACCCAGTGTCTTTCTCTCTTACTGCTCCAGATGTAAAACTCTTAAACAACTTCTCAAGCACCATACTATCCTGCAGGACATCATGCTCCCCACCATGATGATAATGGACTAATTCTCTAAAGTATAGCCTAGCACAATTTATCTTCTTTCCTTAATTAGAATTGCAATGGTCATGGTCTTTTCACAGCAATAGGAACCCTAACACATTCTTGGTGAAATACTTTAAGAGATATGTGCTGTTATATCTATCCTTTTATTTCATAAACTGAATTTCTACTTTCTCAATGGCTTTCTTGAAATATAAGCCTCTCATTTTATATTGCACTTTCCTTTTCCCTCTTTTGTTATTTCAACATGGAGTGTTGATCCAGGTTCACTTTGAAGTCAAAGTGAACATAATTTACATTGAGATTCTTTGTAAACAGTTCTGTCTTTTATTTGTTGGTTGTAAGATCACTGTTCACTGTTGTTTTGTAGTTTGTATAAAAACCCACTCGGTTGTGGATTAATTTGGGAATCTTGGGCAGCCACAGTGAACTCCTAATACTATTTCATCAGAATGAGATTTGATGGTAACAAGTACTGCAGATAACAATTATTTAACAGGTTGAAGCTGTTACATGGAATGAAAAAAAACTATATTTGAGAACAGAAATGCAGTGCATAAATGCTATGTAACATCAACAGCAATAAAACTACAGCATTGCATCTGTAGACAAAATCACTCCATGATCTCTGCTGTCACCAGAGGTTCAAGACAGACAAAAAGGAAATAAACTCATTCTGAGAGGAAGCACTGATGGAGTAAAACAGTGAATTGTTCTTTCCACTTGTTCTGGAATTGCCCAAGAATGCACAATTACCCCCTCCATTGTATGCTTTGTTATTTCTTTTCTTCATAGAAGAGATCTCTCCTACATGATCAAAGATCGATGATCCAGACAAAGGAATTAGGTTTACTATACTAGTATGGTGTGAACTATAGAGATTTTCTTTTACATGTAATGGAGTCTGTGGTACCCCAGTACAACATTGGTGTGGCAAATGACCTAAAATGTGGAAGTTATTGTAGAAGTGGACAACAGGTACAGGTTGAAAGAATTTTTAAGTGGTTGCTACCAAAAACCCTTAAAGGGGACATTTTTAGAAATAACAAGTGTGAGAGGTGGCTCTGTGAATGCCTCCAAAAGCAATAAGTAAGTAAGTAGAAAGCTTCTAGCTCCACAAAATAGGGAGAAAAATGCAGGTGATGGTCCTAGGGAAAGCACACAATGATGCAGTCATGGTATAAGAAACAAGAGAAATCATTACTGTAGAGTACACACAAGAACGGAACTGGTCCAGGAAGGCATATCTATGCAGTTATGAGCCCAAATAGATAGCAGAGAATTTCCCAGTACTGCATCTTCTGTTGACTCCTGCTGCTTAAGAGCTGAAAAGATAGCAGGCAGGAAATGTTGGGAGGTTCATGAGAATCAGAGCTGCCTGTAAGCACACAGGTATTCAGTGGCCTTCAGCCATCAGGAATAGCTTACTGTGTGTAAATCTTTCATCTTTAGATAAATTTGTGGTTTAGTATTTTATTATGTTTAGAATGTAATTTTCATACTTTTATTTTCTGACTGTAAAATTGCTATGCTGTAGAATTATAGATTTGCCTTGTTTATTGTATTTTAATGTACTTTTAAGTTCATAGAAAATCTAACCAGAAATTGCATATATTTATGATAATAACCTTGCTGCCATCCCAGCATCTCTTCTCCCAGCATCAGCATCCTAAACAGCATCCTTCCTGTAATCATTAGTACCACCAATCAGCATCCCTACTGCTAGAATTCTGTCTAAGTTCCATCCCACAGTTACCTGGGAACAACCAGGTATGCGCAGCTCCACAGTTACCCGGCAAAAACCAGGTAGGCCTGACCCACTATAAAAGGGGCTTCTTGTCCCCCCCATCCTTGCTCTGTTGTCCTCTTGTTCTCTTGCTCCTTCTTTGCTTTTTTCCTGACTTCTCCCTTCTTTCCCTATTCCCTTTCGCCCTTTCTCCTTGTGCTCATGACCAGCCTCTACTCTTCTACTTCTCTACTTCTCTACTCTCTCTCTGCCTTTCTCTGCCTCTACTACCCTCCTAACTCCCCTCCCCATGTCCTTAATAAACTCTAATCTATATCTTTGTGTGGCTGGTCCCTCAGGGGAAAGGGATGCTTCAGCATGGGCCTGCTCTTTATCCTTTTGTAAACACAACACCTACCATGGTGAAACATTGGCTACAATGAGTAAGCCAAGCTTCATGGCAACTACCACACTTGAAATTTACTTTTGAATGTTGAGCCTATTCTTTTATGATACACTGATCTCACTCATACTAATAGGCTTTGGTAATTTGATGGGAATTTTAAAACTTATGAAGTTAAATATTCTCTATAACGTTTAATCTTGGTTGTCAACTTTACTATGTTTGCAATCAGCTAAACCAAGAAGCTGTCAACATCTGTAAAGGATTTTCTTGAAGACATCATTTTGAGGTTTGAAGATTTAGGGTAAATCTGGGCCACAGCTTCTGGTGGCAGAACACATTAAAGGACATGGATGAAGGAAGCTTTTGCTTTTTTGCCTGCTTGCTCTCACTCTCCTGAACAAGTGCATCTATGCTGCTGAGGATTATCAGCACTCCTTTCCTGGTGTTAGAGCTTAATTCTTCAGGATTTCAGGCAAAATGAAGTCCAGCAGCTCTTCAGGACACAAGCATGAGTGTAGGACTGCTCAGGCATTCAGTTTTGTACACTGACCTAGATCCTTGGTCTTTCTGTTGGTAGATAGGATTGTTGGATTCCCTAGACCAAATCCCATAAACTACTGTAATAAGTCACACTTAAACATGTGCCCGTGCACACATGCACACACGTGCACGCGCGCGCACACACACACACACACACACACACACACACACACACCCCACATCTTTTCTCTTCTTTTGAGAACCCTAAGACCATCTACCAAAAAAACCCAACAATCAAGTTTTCCTTTACTCCTGACCTTTCCTGTCCTACTCACATCAAGTTGCCAAGGATGGAGTTCCTGAAATGAGACAGGTCACCTTGCTCTTCATTATCTTATAAGAAAACCATTGTGGGTTAGACCTTTTCTCTATGTTCTTCAATAAGCAGAAGAAATGTTCTTATACACTCAATTTAATCATGCGATACTGTTGGAATTTACCTAATGATTTTTGAAAAATTACTAAGATGAATGTGTGATGTTCATAATTAATAGTAACTTCTTTTACTGTGTGGTGTTATTTTGTGATATAAAAACAGTTTTCCATTTCTATAATGAACTACATATCTTATGTAACTTTCCATGTGATGTAAAAATTTTGTGTATACATTCAAAATAAAGTGATAATTTTCTAAACTTGTGAGATGTATTTTGCTTGACATAAGCTTAATGAAGATTCACAGAATCAGACTGTCTTCATCACACCTCTGTTTTTTCTAAATTTGGAAATACACTTGATTTTTCACAGCATTCACTGACAACATATGGTCATACTTCTATTTATGGAAATTCAAAAATAATTATTTAATTATTGTAACTATAGTCACATTTTCTATTGTCTCACTCTAGTCCGCATGCTCATTGGTGGTGATCTCAAACGTGGTTATAGTTTCTGTATTACAGAATATGTTGACATCTAATTTTCAAAATATCATCTTTGAGTTCATTTTTCTGGAAGATAGACAATATTTCCCCCTTTGAATTTTAATAGATTTAAAATGTTCTAATTTATATAATATCATATCTGAAAGGGACTATTTTAATGTTTCACAGACTCAGTTCTTAAACTGTATTTATGAGAAGCTTAAATAAATATATTTATTAAAATATATCTTGGTGTATTTTTTATTTGAGGAGTATAATGTGTCCTTTCTAATCTCATTTGATTAATTTTGGTTTGAGGTCTATTTTGTTAGATATTTGTATACCTTCACCATTTTATTTCTTTTGTCCATTTTTTTTGAAATAATTTCACAACCCTTCACTCTGAGGTAATGTCTATTTTTGATGTTGAGATGTGTTTCTTGTATGTAGGGATTCTGTATTTTGGATTTATTCTGTTATCCTGTGTCTTTTTATTGGCAAATTAAATTCACTGATATTGAGAGATATTAAAGACTAACAAGTGTTAATTCCTATTATTTTATTGTTGTTGTTGTTTGTAGTAGTAGTAGTGTGTGAGTTTGTGTGTATGTATATGTATATGTATGTGTGTGTGTGCATCCACTCATGTGCACATGATTCCCTTCTTTTGATTTGCTGGTGCCAGATTATTTATTTCCTGTGTTTTAATGGGTGAAATGATTCCTAATGTTATTCTGCTATACTCATAGATTGGAGACTAGCAAAATTGTCATCAGAGAGATTTTACTCATCAACTGATGGATGCAGATGCAGAGACCCAAAGCCAAACATTGGTTAATGTTTGGGGAATCCTGCAGAACAGGATTATAGGAGCCAGAGGGGCCAAGGACACCACAAGAACAAAACCCACAGAATCAACTCTCCAGGCCTCGTAGAGGTTGACAGAGATTGAAGTACAGTCAGGGAGCCTGCATGAATCTGACCTAGGTCATCTTTCTTTGTTATAGTTGTACAACTTGGTGTTCTTGTGGAACGTCTAATAGAGGAAGCAGGAGCTGTCTATGGCTATTACATCTATTCTTTACTTTCTAGAGGGTTGCCTTATCCAGCCTTGAAATTAGGTTTGTGCCTAGTCTTTTTCTGTAACTTTTCTGCTAACTTGGTTGATATATCCAGGAAGTCTGCTCTTTTTTGAAGGAAAATGGGGGAGGATAGAATCCAGGGGAAAGGAGAGATTGGGGAGAAGGAGGGAAAACTCCAGTTGGGATTTAATATATGAGATAACAATAGATACTAAGTAAATAAGTAAGTAAGTAATCATTTCTGTTATTTTGATGTTTTGCTACTTTGCTGCCCCTTATTCATAAACATTTCATTTATTGGTTCTCTTGGTTCTGCATTATGTCTTTGTCTGAGTTTGTCTGTCTAAGCTATCTATCTGAAGTCTTTATTTTCTGAAGCACAAAGCTTTAAAGCTCTAGGTTTTCTTCTCAGCAGGTCAAGTCTTCTGAGTAGTTATCCCCTAAGTATTCTATTTACTATTGAGATTATGATAGTTATCATTTTTGATTTTCAGGTTCTTTGCTGCTGTCAGTTTCTCTTTTGTATAATTTAAATTTCCATGTGTCTTACATTTGAGAATTCATTGCCAGGATGCAATGTTACTGATATTCATAAATTGCAAGTGTCAAACTGAACATCACAGGGTTTCCTAGGGAAGGAAGCAAAGGGGTATGGAATCAGTGATCAGGGTGAATGCTGCTTTACCTTTGGCTAGTCTCCTGTCTTCTTGAACTCTTTGCTATTCTTAGGCCCAAATCCACTGGCTTCTGGTAATTAACTCCTGCTGTTGGCAGCAGGGGATTAAGAAAAAAGACTTAATTATTAGGGCTCTTTTCTCTCTGGCTCACAGGCTCCTTGCTAGCAAGGCCAGAGACTTGGAGTTCTTTAACAAGAGAGAAAAGAAAAGAAAGAAACAATGAAACAAAAAAAGAGAGAGAAAATTCAGAAACACAGAAAAAAAATCATTCACTGTGGTTGAAGCTAAAGAAAGCTACATATTTATACTTTTCTAAAAAAATTACCTCATACAAATATCAGGTAGAACCATTGCAGCAGGATAATTGATTTCATGATTTTTTAAAATGATTTTATGTTCCAATATGTTCATAGTAAGTTTAAAGCAATAATTCATGTCACAGATCGATAATACTTATGAAATCATGGCAAAATTTTTTACATGTCTTTTCATTAATACTAGAATCTCACTAAATATTCATTATATGTTTCTAGCACCAGAAGTTCTTTATAAGTTTAAAGCAGTACTTTTTATGTCACAAGTTAGCATGCTTTCTTTGTCAAGAGACAAATCATCTGCCTTGTGTCTTATTAGTTTTTAATTTTGTATAAATTAGCCAATATTTTATTTACTGTCCTTGTAACTACAATAAATTCTCCATTTCCAGTTAATGACCTTTAGTTATTAAATTATGCTCTTATACCTAACTTAGAAGAAATCTTTTTCTTGATTGTAAATTTGTCCCAAGCCTGATTTCTCTTCCTTGTTAAATTAACCCATAATGCGTGAATGTTTAGAGAGCTCTATATGGAACTTCTATTCTATGGAGTGCTATAAATTACTTGTATAAATTTAGGAATTTCCAAAAAATATTATAAAAAATTATGAAATAACCAATTTCTCTACATAGCATTACTATGAAAGTGCATGTTCACGCTAATCTGCAGACAGTCTGCCCAATGAGGCAGGCTAACGTCTGGGAATCACTAGGCTCAGTAATAGTGATAGGAAAGGCTTATCAGCATCAAGACGCAGCCCTGGATTAAGTCTTTAAGAGCCTTACATTCTTAGAACCTGCACATCATAGTCCATGCAAAAGGGTCAGCTATCTTCAGAAAATTCAACTGCTTGCCTTCATTTTTCTTACATGGCTTCTGACAATAAATACTCATAATCATTTCTAGAAACATTTTTATTGGGAAACCAGTTGGTTTGATATTAGTGAATCATAATGGTATCCACAGTTTATTTTTTCAGCGTTTTAGTTTACAACTGTGCATATACCTTTTTATGTTCATGTCACTTCAATTTTTATCCTTTATCCAGGGAAAAAATCATACAAAGTATTCTTGGATTTTTCTGTCATTTCCTTGAATACATATTTTATACTTTTGGCTCCCTCTACCCCTGATGAAATCTTAGCTCTTAATTTTAACAAGTCCTTCTTAAACTTGACAAATATCTTATTATTTTCTGTAACTCCTGAGATTTTTCATTTGGCTTTTATTATTTAGAATCTTGTTAAGAGAGTACAGATTCTCTTAGAATCCAAATTGGTATTTTCTTACTCATTCAACTTCTTAGAAATTTATCAGATTTTTGAAATTTGGGTCATGATTTCTTCTGACTTTGTATTTCTGCTTCTTCCTCTTTTTCTGATTTTTTGCATGTGTGTCATTGTTTGCAATGATATCTTACTCAATTATCTTTTTTAATTTTCTCTTTGTGACAGGGAAGGGACCCGCACAGAAATCCTAAATGAAGACATTAAAATGGATAGAGAACACATTAAAACAGAGCACTCTGCATCATGCTCATAAAAATTCTTAAGAGTACAAGTAAGTATATGACTCCATGAGGAGGAGGAGGAGGAGGAGGAGGAGGAGGAGGAAAAGAGGAGGAGGAGGAGGAGGAGGAAGATGGCAAGTGAAGAGAGCAGAGGCAGGAAGCTACTAGGGTGGTTCACTACAAAAGCTGAACAACTACATCTCATGTAAGGCTTCATTCATAAGACTAATTTTTTATAGCTTTTGGAAAACTAATAGTTTGTAATAAAGCTTTGTATAATTCTCATGTAAATATTCACCAAGAATCCATGCAGATGTTTGTGAATCCACTAACATAAAACATGCAGCCAAATGAAAGACAAATAGAAACCACCTACATGTTCACTTTATAAATTTGCTGTGTTTTACAATTTTAAAATAAGGAAAGAAGAACAAATCATTACTACAAAAAATTGCATAAAATTTACTAATGACATTAATAAATACATGTTTAGGAAATGTCACAGACTCTGTGAATTGGTACAGTAGGTCGAACTCAAGACTCATGAACTGAGTTCAATCTTTGGTTCATACAAGGTAACATAAGAGAACAAACTTTCATGAGTTGTCTCCTATGACCTCCATACTTAAGTTTTAGAATAGGTACACACACACACACACACACACACACACACACACACCACTCCACAAATAAACATATTAAAAAGTCAGAAGTTTCTTTGATTCTGGTGATACAAACTATATAACTCTTGTGTCAAGTGGGAACAACAGAATTCACAGAATTCTAATCAGGTTAGTCTTCAAAATCACAATCCAGAAATGCTCTAAGGAGAAAGCTCTTTTCTAGTCCTATAAGCATATACCAGCTGTCTTTTCTTATGCCTATGAAGGGAGCTCTGTATACAAATGCATGGTCCTCACATGTCAAGTGACTCTGGCTGATAACCTGTGAGCAGGACTTCCCTACAGTGCTACAATCTCAGGAGAGAACCCTAGTCTCAAGTGACACTACAGCATGAAGCTAGGCTAATATAGCCTACTGTATGGAAAGTAGGAGATGGTAAACTTGCATTGTTTGATATGAATAAATGCATGGCAACTCTGTATACAGAAATTGAACACTAAAACTGAAAAGGAGGCTAAGGTGTTTCTGTGTCAGAGAGGATATGTCGAAGCAGAGAGTCTTCTCAGCCTCTAAAATGCTTTGATGTCTTACTCCGTGATTTTTGACATCCTGTAAACGGCATTGGATGTCAGGAAACCCTTCTGTCTAGACACTTTTATATACTGGTATGATGCTGTACTTAAATATGCAATTTACATAGAACAGAGGATTGCATACATATACCCTCAGCACAGACTGCCCTAACTTTGGGTAAAATACATATTTGATAACTCTATATATTTTGTTTAAATGTGTCACAATGTGACTGCATCTCTGGATCATTTGTGAGAACCTTTTCTGTCTTGTCTTAACTTCCATTATTTATTTAGTGTCTTATTTATTGTTGTCTTAACTTGTATTTTACTTTCTTCCAAATATAAAAGAGAAAAATATCAGTAAAGAAACTGAGCCAATGTGCAAATAAAATATTCACATATCATTGCTTTAAAATGCAGGATGTATAGAAACGTACATAATAACATAAGTGAATTTCACCTTCAACTTTGCCAATAACATTAATGATTGGAGACAGAGCTTAAGGTAGCTTTATGTTCTGAGAAGATGTGTGTAGTCTAGGCTCTGGATACATTTTCTTCACTTATTTTGACAAGCCATGAGCAGGTTCTCCCATTTCTAAAACCCACTGGCTACCTATTATCATTTGGCCCAAAATATATTATTTTATTATTTATAAACTACTATCTATAAATTTTAAGTAGAAATGTTAATTTCCAAATACTGAATCATTTTATTTCCACGTGGCTAAGGTAGCCACATTCTCATGCTATTTTACATAGAGCCTCTCATTTGCAATGTGGATAGACATTTTTATGTTAAATAGTTAAACTCTTAACTATTTAACACATTAAATTTAAATTTAATATGAAAAATAATTTGCCTGCTTGAGTCACTTTACCTAAACCAAAATCTAGATCAAATTTGTGATGAGGGATCTGCCTCCAGCTTTCATACCTTTCACTGAAAAGCTCTTTCATCCAGATTTACTCACACATTGGGCATGAAATAGAGCAAGCCTTATTTTAAAGCAAACTTAAAACATTTATTAGTGGACTTCTTTATCAGGTAAGTGAGATTTCCAATAACATTAAAAAACAAAGGACATTGATAAAAGGATGGAAGATTCTGATCACAGCCACATGAATCAACAAATGATAAAATGGGAAAACATAGTAGCTCATGAAGATGAGTTTACTAGTAGAGAATTGGAAATTACAAGAATTATCCACTTTCTCATAAATAAGTCCTTAATGTTTTTAAAATAAATTAATAAAATTATGTCCAAACAGCATGTTTTATTTATAAGAAAAAATTAAATTTCATATTAGAAACCATTTTAGTTTCAGTTGTAGATTAGTTTTAGTTGTAGTTTAGTTTCAGTTGTAGATTGTAACTTTGTAGCTGATAGGATTACAGTCTCAAACAGTTGAATCAATAACAAAATCAAGGGGATATACCTAGCATTTAGAAATTACAAAAATTATCAACATTCTCAGAAATAAGTCCTTAATATGTTTTTAAAAATATAAATTAATAAAATTATGTCCAAACAGCATGTTTTATTTATAAGAACAAATTAAATTTCATATTAGAAACCATTTTGGTTTCATGATAGTATTTGTTAGCTTTAAAAATACATGAAGAAAATATGAAATGGAAGATGTAATCATTTATTCAATTAATATTTATTAAAATCCTTCCAAGAGACAGGCACACATCCAGAAACAGAGAGATATGTGAGGAAATGAAGCTGAAGTGGCCACCCATGCTTATGTATCATTAAAGAAAACTGATGTTTCCATCGCTTCACTGAGTGAGGAATTCCAAGTGTTTATTGCGGAGAACTTTTATTCTTCTCACATGTTTCAGTTAGTAGATCATTGTTCTCAGCAGTGCCACACTCTCTTCATTTGAAATCCCTCATACAGTCAGCAAGATAATACCCTAAACAAAACCCATGATGGAAGTCATGGGATGTAACCAAATTCATTCAAACAACATAGTCTAACAGTGCTGTAGAAAAAACCTGATGCTAGTGAAAAAGAAAGTTCTTTAGGAAGAAGAACACAGTTGGTCTCAACAAAAACTAACTGTTCTCAGCCCAACTTGAAAGGCAACAATGGTAAAAAAAAAAAAACAACAAAAAAAACCAGCAACAACAAAAATAACAACCATAACAGCAGCAACAACAACAGCAACAGAAAAACAATAGTAACTACAACAGCAGCAACAACAGCAACAGTAACTGCAACAACAGCAGCAACAATAACAGCAAAATTATTTTCTTTTCTCACAATCTTTTCCAGTGAATGTTCAGGCCAACTAAAGTATTTAGTATGTATTGAAGAAAGTGTTATATAGAAAGTGTTAAAATATAATAATTCAGATAAATTATTTAAAGTAGCAGAGTCAAACTTAGTTAATTACAGCTAGGACCATTCGGAAGTACAAAGATACGTATCTACTGTTACAATTGTATAGAACACAGTGAAAATATTAAACAAATGACACTATGATGATTATGAAGAACTTGTCAGAGAATTCCTGTCACTTACTAGGGAATATTCAGGCCTAGGAAAGGAGAGGTAGAGCCATCTCTTTTCCTGGTTATGGGTGGTATGATATGTGCATGTGTATATGTGGTGTCTGTGTGTTTGTTTGCTGTGAACACTGCTGTCAGTGAGCAAGTGGTTTTCAGTGGTTCAGATTAGGAGTTTTCTTGATCTCCACTTCATATAGCATGGTCTTTTACTTGGACCCAGAGTTGGAAAGTTCTGATAATATAATTTGGCTTGCCCTCTAGTTCCAGTAATCTTGCCTCTGCTTCCCAGATAATAGGCGGACAACCACACCCACTTCAGCTATTCTTGCTTGTAGGTTAACCTCTTTATCCAATGAGCCATCTTCCTGACCCTCTTGTTGGTATTTTATATTAATTAAACAATACATTTTCCTAGAAAAGTTTTGCATTATGAATAATTTTAAAACATAAAGTTTTAAAATAGTACATATTTTCTCATAGCCTTTAAAAACTTTCAGAGCGGAAAAAAGTAAGGTGTATCTCACCAATGGAAATCGTGATAATAATGCTGATAAAAATGTTTTATCATCAAGAACTGAAAAGGAAAGTGCTGAAGGGATGATTGTGAGTAAGACCACTTTCTACAGAAGTAGAAGGACCTGAGTTTAGATCCTCAGCACCCTGTTAAGCCCTCATGTGTAACTCTGGTATTGGAAGGCACAGATCAGGGTCCTTACGACTTACTGGGGCAGCCTAGCTTCAGATGCAGTGAGATCTCCTCAAGAACACAGTGTTCTACCAAAGTATATACATATGTGCACATGGGCGTGTGCCCATGCGCGTGCACACACACACACACACACACACACACACACACACACACTCATGCATGCTCACACATATAACATACACACATGAAAAGTAAAAAAAAAATGAATTGAGAATTTGGATAGACAAATTTGACTAATTAGAGGAGGTGTGGACTCTTGTTACATGCCAGAGTGGTTTGATTCAGGCTCAGCCTTTCCTGCTATTTCTGGGTATTAGGGACTGTGTTAGTGACATCACTTCCTCCATACTCCTCACTTTCACTCTTAAACATTGTTTCAGGGATAAGAAAGAAGACCAACTCTATCACATAGAGAAGGAATGGCAGAGTTGTCAAGACAGTAAACAAAATCCTCCCTTTATGGTAACAGGAATTGCAGAAAGAGGAGCTTCTTGTGAGAATATTATATCACTTTGGGATCATTTGACTTGGCTATTTCTACCTTTCCAGTCCTGGTAGCTAGACTAGGGGTTATGGGGAGATTATCTCCACACCCTTTCTTATTGATGCTGTCTGCCACAGCACATTATCAAAAAATGTATCATTTGTAGTACTCACAGGCACATGCACCAACACACCCATGCACTCACATGAATAAACACTCACAGGAACATATACACTCACAGGCACATTTTCTAAAAGAATGCAAAAATATTTATGAGACTTAAATAACTACTTTTTAGTAAAATAAATGTAACATTTGGCAAATATGACCTAAGCACTGGTCACTTCATATCATTCGGTCTTTTTTTTTTAATTTTATTCGATATATTTTTTATTTACATTTCAAATGATTTCCCCTTTTCTGGTTCCCCACTCCCCGAAAGTCACATAAGCCCCCTTTCCTCCCTCTGTTCTCCCACCCATCCCTTCCCACTTCCCTGTTCTGGTTTTGTCTTATACTGCTACACTGGGTCTTTCCAGAACTAGGGGCCACTCCTCTGTTCTTCTTGTACCTCATTTGAAGGGTGGATTATGTTTTGCATATTCCAGTTTTCCAAATAATATCCACTTATTAGTGAGTGCATGATTCTGTCTTTGTATTTCAAAACTAGATCTCATGATTTCAATATTAATTGTTAAATTAAAATTTGTTGTGCACTAATTGTTAAATTAATTGTTAAATTAAAATTTGTATATTAAATATACTTTGATGAATAAACAGATTCTATAGCTAAGTATTTGAAAAAAAACATGAAGAATCCATTTTCACTATGCAGACTGAGCATGCTATAGCCTTGGTACTTAGGTCAATTAATTTTTTTAAAAATACCCAAAATTTAAAAATGAATCCAGATTTCTACTTTATGCATACACCATAAAATTTTACTTTTAGTACAGTCAAGTTTTCCTGTGACATATTTCCTACAAATATTTAGACTATTAATTTTGAAACGAAGTTGTAAGAAATACTAGAACACTATGAGTCTTTATTTTTATTCAAGGAGGAAAAACATAATCACCAGGTTCATGTTTAATTTTTGTCTGATATGTCTGTATAGAGTATGCCTCAATATCACCACAAAAGCAGAAGTCATAAAGCATAAAGACTCCTCAGCAGGGTCTCAGGATTCCAGAGTTAAGAGCACTGATGCAGAAGGTGAGAACTTGAAGCCTGAGTTCTGATCCCAGCTCTGCCCCTGCTGTGTGGACTGGGACTGAAATAAGCACACTTTGCTCTGCCTTTATACAACAAATCAAGCAGGCTAGCAGCAACTTTCTTCTTAGCCATCTTAAGAAAGATGTTTATTTACAATTGTGGAGAAAATGCTGAGGTTTCATTCATGAATGTTTGTGAAATACTCAGCACATGACAGTCTCTGAATCAACACACAGTAAGTCACTGCTCAGAAGAACAATAATGAGATTAGTGATCCTTAATGCCCAAGGGAGGGGGGGGATTCTAACATGTTTTACATAAGGAAACTGAAATCCTTGTCAATTTTATTTAATGCTCACCTAAGTAAAACACAAGGACCATATTGCTGTCCTTTGTCTGAACTGTTCTTAGATAAAGTAAACCTGTGCTTCTAATGGGCATTCACCATAAGCTAAATTCCTCTGATCGCTCCTCTGCTGCATGAGTGGAAGATTGTACTCTTCTGCTCTCATTTTTCTCACAATGGTGGTGGAAGAAGCACATGTAACATAGCAACTGATGTAACATATAGATCAAATGACAGGGTAGATTACTGAAAGGCAAGAAAGACGCCAGCACACACAAAGTGTATTCACTTTACTGTGGAAATACATAAAGAAAGGCAAAGGAAACAGTTCACTCATGGAGGTTTACAAGTAGTTGTGTTAATTTCCCTGGGAGTAATTTGAAGCCTTTCTTAATATATACATTTTATAATTAAATTGTTCTTTCTTACCTTTACAGATATATTTTATATAAATATATACATTTTAGTCTTTATTTCTTGATACATGAACTACTTGGGTATTAATCATTACTGATCATTACTGAAATGTTAAGGTCACACTCTGTATATTTCTCTGATTTATTAACAGAGCAAAAATATACGAGTAATATAATAGACATATTAAGGCTCACAGAGTGAGTTTTATGAGTCATTGAAGAATACAAAAATAAAGAAGCAGAACTAATGCTTCAAGCTGTGTGGACTCCACAAGTGTCTGGTAAAGGGTCAAATGTATTTTTGGTAGCAAATGCATCCACACAGTAATCCATTGACAGCAGAAACTTTGGAATGTTTTAGTATTCACAGAAATGATTTTATTTAAAAAAAGAGAAATATTCTGAGGACATACAGAACTTTTTTCTTGGAGAAGCTTGATTGATCTTAATTTTCCATTAGTAGAATTTGAAACCATTCTATAATGATATAACAATTATACATAAATAAGAATATAATATTTTATAATAAAGAATACTTTAAAATAATATTATTAGATTTTATCCAATATAGGTTACATGTATGTATTCAATTATATACCAGAAGAGAATAGACATTATTTTTTTCTACTTATTTTTTTAAAGAGAAATTTTGAAAGTTGTGACCTAGACTAAGAAGGTAAAGGTTATAACAAACCTAAAATTCGTATTTCTTCCTTTAAGGAGAATGTTCACTGGAGGATAAGCAGTTTCCTTCATATATAGCTTTAGACAAGGATGAGAGGCTCAAGTACAAAAGACAAGAGTGAGAATCAGATGGACAGCTACGGAGAACAAGAAGAGGCATCTAGAACCAGAATAAGCTCCACTCAGTACCAGCTGTCTACTGTCCTTTAAAACAGAGGGAAGCAAAGCTGAGAGAGACACAACTGATTACAAGGTGTGAAGTCGTCTAACACAAAGGCAGCAGAAGATCACGGGCTCAACCTTAAAAGAAGGGCCGTGGAAAGTACTGAAGGGACAGGCAGTGCACACTCATGCTCTGATTTCAACTCTAAGCTAAAAGACTTCATGATCCAAAGACCATCAAGAGGGCAGACATGTAAATTGAAGAGAGATGCAGGCTTCTGATAGGGTTCAGTCCTTGAAGACTCTAATGAAAATGTACTTCTATTGATTTATTTTCACTCTCTTTCCTCTTACCCACCCCAATCCATGCCTTACAGAGGGAGAATACCAGTTAGTTTATTGACAAAGAATCCTGGGAGAAAATCAGAAAATAGCATACCTAGGAATCACAATATGCTCAGAGATGGCAGCTTTGGGTTGGCTTGTGATGAACTCTGCATGTCCTTGGCCTCACAGAGTCAAAAACACAGACCGAGTCTTCCTTGCTTCTGAAGTCTGAACAGTGGAAAAGACAACAAATATGGAGCAGAGATGGTACCTCTGGTACCTGCAGTTTTGTCTGAGTTCAAGACAGTAGGTTCATGAGGTTTTGATGCTCATATTTTAATGTATTATCAGTAACAAACCTGGATATAAAAATAGGAAGTAGGATCACAAATGTAAAGAATATCAAATTGAAAATGAGAGAGAGAAAGTAAGAGACAGGAGAGAGAGAGAGAGAGAGAGAGAGAGAGAGAGAGAGAGAGAGAGAGAGAGAGAGAGAGAGAAATATAGAGAGACACACATAGAGACAAGAAGAGAGGAGGAGGAGGGAGAAAAGAGGAAGACAAAGATGAGAAAGCAAAGAGGAACAAGAGAGGGATTTTGGAAAATAAGGCATCAGAGGGAAGCCACATTCTGTGTGACTATTAATATAAGTAATCACTTCTTAGCACTGGGTGTTTTTTTCCAAGACAATAATAGAAAACTTGAAGAAAGAGAGCAGATGCTGTCCAGATTTGGTTTTATAAAATATGAAACACAAGTGAAAATTATTTTCAAGTAAAAACCCAGTGTGAAGACAGAAGAGTCAAAAGATAAAATGTAAAGGATTTTCTGGAGAGATCTGAAGACTGATGATTTGGATAATAAGGAGGCTCCAGGGAAGTGAAGCCAAAAGAAGACAGATCATACTTAAACAATATTTAAAAAAATTGAGTTAGACAAAGACAATAGTATACAGAGGGAAGGAAATTAACCACCTTCCCTGCTGCTGTATGAAACCAAATTAACAACTCCCCACATGAATTCACAAGCCCTTAAATGTGGCTACTTTTTAACCAACAAAACATTTTCCCAAGTTCCCAGGTACAAACAACAGCAATATCTCAGACTATAATCACCTGGCTACCTCACCTGTGCCTTAAAGCTGGAAAGTGGTAGATATCATGGTCAGGACACAAAAGGAAAGGATCCATGACTCAAGAAGTCGACAATCAAACAAGAACTCATCTCCTCGTTCAGGAACAGACAGATGTTTGAGGATTTGTAAAAATTCAAAAATAAACTTGTGAGGAATTTCTTACTACAGAAACTTTTCAGGTGGTTCATGTAAAGATAACTCACTTCACAATACTTCTTACTTGAACACACAAGCTGTGGACTATAACATATTTTAAAGCCAGTTTCCCTTGTGGGTAAGAATGCTGATCGTGTAACTATATATATTAGACTTAGAGTTTTTTTTTAAAATTTATTTTCATCTGGTTTCTGGCTTAGAATATGACCTGAGAGCTTAGAAATTAAGTAGTTGTTGGTGACCACCCTTATCTAAGCACAACATAGGTAAATGCTTAGACCCTACCTACGTGATCACCTGGTGGATCTCTGCACTGTATATTTTTTGCATAAGATTCATAAGATATCCATAACTTAAAACACATGCAGTGCCTTTGCTATTTGTGAACAGTCATGTGACTAACTTATACCCTGTGGTACATGAAAGTGGACATTTTTGTAAAAGAGGATCTGAAAAGTGGAACCAGTTTCATGAAGCTGAGGGTCAGTATAGAGTAGAAACCTGAGTAGTTAAGAGTTTCTCTTCCCTTTACAAGACATATTTCCTCCCTGGTCATTCAAAATATCAGTGCACTAAAGATGGCAAAGATATGCTTTGGACATGTAGGTATACGGATTGCTTGTGTTAATAATTTTCTGATTGATTTTAAATAGTTTACCTCTGTTCAATAAAAAAAAAAGATAAAGTGGCAGCTATCTGGGATGTCTGATTAAAAGTAGCTTGTTTGACAATTAGTGGATGCAGGGAAGTGCTCTTCAGGCTCCATTCATACTGAGGAACTATTGGAAGCTAATAACTTGTGAGAGACTAAGAACCATTCCCACATTTCTTTCTAAATTTTATCATGATTATTATTTAATGCATAGCCACTGGTAGATTTCCCATGCTCCTGTTGATAATCCCAAACACACACACACATATATAAGTAAGAATTATTGCACTAAATAGGTTGACAAACAAACAGTAACAACATCAAAGTAGCCCAGCAGACATGAAGGTGGAAGTGAAGGTTTCTTTGGATGGGGTTGGAAGGGGTAAACGGTATGTGGACAGGATTGTGTGTCATTATCTTCATATAATACACACCTTCATTAATTATGTTGATGTAAGAGGTAAGGCCATGTGGCAATTTCTCCAGTTCCTACCCATGCTGTAAAAATACTAACCAGGGCCTGGTGAAGTGGCTAACAGTATGGGCTGCACTATCACAGGACCTCAGCATGGATTCTAGCAACCATGTCCATTAGTTCACAACTCCACTTCCAGGGCATCTGATTCCCTCTTCTGGTCTCTGAGAGCAATTGAGTATATATGTAGATGACACACACACATACACACACACACACACACACACACACACACACACACACACACACACTAGAAAAATACAGCACAATCTAAAATCTTGGTTAGAATCCAGGGTGTTCAGAAGCTCTCCTATCTTAGCGGCACTGACTTCTGCCCATTTTGTTTGCCTCTTCTAGGCTGTTAACACTCTCTGGATTGAGCCTCATGAGGAATTCTCAGTCTCTTTTTTTTGGTGCCCACATGTCTTTTTCAGAACTTTCCAGCTTCCCTGATGTGAAGACCTTTGTGATGACATTGTGCTCATCAAGACAAGAATGATAATCCATCTGTCTCAACACACTTTGTTTGATGACTCCTGAAAATAACATTTTCTCTGCAGTATAGCTCATTTACAAATTCTAAGCTAAGACATGGTGATATTCAGAGCATCTATTACCTGGGCACATATGTGTAAATATATGCATCTACAGAGAGTTGTTTGTAAAAATAGTATCCATGTAAAAAATAGTGACCACAAAACAAGTTGTATCTAGTTTGAAATGACATCAATTGATATCTTTACTTTTAATTGGCAGGTAAAACATAATAACTAACTCTATGTGATATCTGCATCATTTATTCATCATTGTTAATTAAATTTTTATAGTGTTCTGGGAAGTGTGCCTCATAGATTAAAAGAACATCATGATGTATCTTTTCTTTACAGTATGAGTGAGTCATACACTCCATGAAGGAATTTTCTCTCTAGTTACTCAACAACTTGCTGATATTGGGAAAATTATATCCTTTCTTTAAAAATATCTCCTGAAATAGATTTCAGAAGACAGAGTGATTGCAGGTTTTGTTTCCATTAGTGTATGGGACTGGTCAGTCATGGTACTGTGGCCACCGTCCTCCTCACCACTGCTCTGTGCCTCAATCTACAATGCTACCAGCTGCTTTCAAACTAGAATTGTTCCAGACTTGCAAATCTCAATGATAAAGAAGTGACAATATCTATGGGGGAAGTAAAAATTCTTACCTCCAAAATGTCAGTCTCCAGAAATGAATGGTGTCAGAAAATACATGCAGTTAGGGATGAAGCAGCAAGACTGAAATCTACTGGGTGTGACTGTGTCAGGGCTGCCATTGCAAGTGCTGGATACACAGACCTTTTCAATGCTCGTCACATTCCTATTAGTGGGATATTTTCTTCATTTTAAGTTCAAGGAAGCAAAGAATTGAGATACTACAATCACTTCTGTTAAGTGCCACAACTACAAATGAGCACCCCTTAGTGGCTCTTGCCGTCTTAAGGTCAGTGGGGGTACAACCAGCTACTGTCACACAGAGGCTTCTGAAATTTATTCTTTTTATATCTTTCTAGAGTCATATGGGTTAATTTTATTAAGCCAGTTGATTCTAAGGCTGGGCCCAGCAATGATTTGAAGTGAACATCCTAGGAGCAGAGCAGGGAGATGCTTTTTTTTTTTTTTTCTTTTTTGAGCCTGGAGCCAGGACTTCACCCTGAGACTCCTATAAAATCAGTTCCATCTGCTAAAATTCCTGTGTTTTTCTCCCTTACATTGTTTTGATCTAATTTTTTCCTTTAACTCATATTGAATCTATTTATTTTTGATGACAAGAGAAGTAAATGCATTACAGGACTGGGATGTAGCTTCATTGGTAGAGCACAAGCAGGAATTCAAGATGTAACATAAACAGTTCCTGATAGTGCACGGCTGTGAAGGTGATGGTAAAGCATTTGGAGGCGAAGGCAGAAGCTCAAGGCCTCCCTCAGTGTCTCATCACAGCAAGTCAAAGGCTAGTCTAGACTACGCACATGAGGTTTTGTTCCATAAAAAGGTCCCCAGAGTAATCCACGATTGCAAACTAGTGTCTCCAATATCAATGCATAAAAAATGAGATCTTTGATCAATTGTAGTCTGTTGAATATTCAGAGATCAAGTAGAGGCAAGGAGGAAGGTGTAGATCAACTTACTTAGGAAGTTGGTTACCTTGAGAAGACTGCATTCCTAAAATAATCCCAATTCTTACATTTTAAACAATAGTAGGACAATGGTACTTTCAACTATCACTAATAGATATACAGTGCTAAGACCTGGGTCTGATTCTATCTGATAATACCCTCTTGATAAATACTTACTGAAGGTGAGAAAATTGCCATTTGAACAATCCACGTAATTAAAGATAGAGAAATAATGTATGCATTGTTATGAAAGTTACTGCTATGTATTTTGACCTCCTTTAACCCACTTTTCTTATGGAAAATAAAAGGTTGATTTTTAGTAGACACTTCTCAATTTCTCTTTTTGTATAGAACAGTCTTATTCTATTATTTAACCTTAATGATTGTTTTCAGACAAGCTTTACTGAAAATACGGAAGACCACTTTTTTTTCATAGAAAGGACAAAATAATTTTATGAATGCTGTTTGTAATTCTTAGGAAGGAATGGAAACTCTGTTGAAAAAAGCAAGTGTCATGTCTCCAAACTCCTCTAGTAAATCCACAGCACTGACACAAGATTTACATAGCTTGGCTAGTATTCAAATGTTAGGCTGTACTTGGCACTTTATTTTTCTATAACAAAATACCCTATTGTATAATTGTATAATTAATTTGAAATATAAATAAAGAAAATATCCAATAAAAGAAAAGGAAAAAAATTCTGAAGGAAGGAAGGCCAAGAAAGACTCAGACTCACTTGTAGGGAACCTGTTTTTTGTTGTTTGTTTTTATTTTTAATTTAATTTAATTTCATTTCATTTAATTTAATTTTCTACTATGTTACATTGCTCACTGCCCTCCTTCCTAGTCCATCATCCCTTCCAAAATTCTTCCCTCCCCTTCTCCTTCTCCCCTAAGCAGGTGCTCCCTACTCTCAGGTATCCTATCACCCTGGCATTTCATGTTTCGGTGAGGCTAAGTGGTTCTTCCTCTCCTATTGAGGCCAGACAAGGCAGCCCAGCTAGAGGAAAACATCCCACACAGAGGCAAGAGCTTTGGGGGAGAGCCCCCCTTCCAGGTGTTCAGGACCGAAAGGAGGACCAAGCTGTACATCTGTTAAATTTCTTCAGGTCCTGACAATGTATGTTCTTTGGTTGCTGTTTCAAGAGAGCCCCAAGGGTCCAAGTTAATTGAACCTGTTGATCTTCCTGTGGAGCTCCTATCCCATTCGAGACTGCAATCCTTCCTCCTATTCTTCCATAAGAGCGTCCAAGCTCCAACAACTGTTTGGCTGTGTATGTCATATTCTAATTTAGTCAGCTGCTGGGTGGAGCCTCTAAGAGGACAACATGTTCCTGCCTGTAAGCATAACATGGTATCATTAATACTGTCAGGGACTGGAGCTTCCTCATGGGATGGGTTTCAAGTTGGGCTTGGTATTGGTTGACCATTCCCTCAGACTCTGCTTCATTCCACATGCCTGCATTTCTGGGAGTCAGGAAAAATTTTGTTTTGAAAGTTTTGTGGGTAGGTTGGTGTCTCTATTGCCCCACTGGTGCTCCTGCCTGGCTACAGAATGCGCCTCTACAGGTTCTGTATCCACACTACTGTGAGTAACAGATAATGCCACCATTGGTTTTGGAGCACCTTCCTTATCCCAGGTCTCTGTATCATCCTGGAGATACTCCCAACCTCTTTCCTCATGTCTGATGCAGATTTCCATTCATTTTCGTGGCCGTCTGGCCATCTCTCCTATCCTTCTCTACACCTGATTCTGAACCTTCCATTTCCTTCCCCATCTCCTCTCCCACTCAGTTTCTCTCTACATCTTTCTATTATGGCTATTTTATACTCCCATTTTAAATGAGATTCAAGCATTCCCCCTCCCTTATGCCTTCTTTCTTGTTTAGATTCTTTGAATCAGTGGAGTGTAACATGGCACCTGTATTTTATAACTAGCATCCACACATAAGCTAGTACATCCCATGCATGTCATTTTTGGACTGGGTTACCTCATTCAGGATGACATTCTTAGGTGCTATTCATTTGCAAACAAAAATCCCTGATGCCTTTGTTTTTTTTTTTTTATTCGATATAATTTATTTACATTTCAAATGATTTCCCCTTTTCTAGCCCCCCCCACTCCCCGAAAGTCCCGTAAGCCCCCTTCTCTTCCCCTGTCCTCCCTCCCACCCCTTCCCAGTTCCCCGTTCTGGTTTTGCCAAATACTGTTTCACTGAGTCTTTCCAGAACCAGGGACCACTCCTGCTTTCTTGTATCTCATTTGATGTGTGGATTATGTTTTGGGTATTCCAGTTTTCTAGGTTAATAACCACTTATTAGTGAGTGCATACCATGATTCACCTTTTGAGTCTGGGTTACCTCACTTAGTATGATGTTCTCTAGCTCCATCCATTTGCCTAAGAATTTCATGAATTCATTGTTTCTAATGGCTGAATAGTACTCCATTGTGTAGATATACCACATTTTTTGTATCCACTCTTCTGTTGAGGGATACCTGGGTTCTTTCCAGCATCTGGCAATTATAAATAGGGCTGCTATGAACATAGTAGAGCATGTATCCTTATTACATGGTGGGGAATCCTCTGGGTATATGCCCAGGAGTGGTATAGCAGGATCTTCTGGAAGTGAGGTGCCCAGTTTTCGGAGGAACCGCCAGACTGCTTTCCAGAGTGGTTGTACCAATTTGCAACCCCACCAGCAGTATTGTGTAAGAATACCACATTTTCTTCATCTGTTCTTCAGATGAGGGGCATACAGATTGTTTCCAGTTTCTGCATATTACGAATAAAGCTGCTATGAGCATATTTGAGCAAGTATGGTAGTGGGATGTTGGAACATCTTTTGCGTACATGACCAGGAGTAGTATATCTGGGTTTTGAGATAGACCTTGTTTTCTGAGGAAATGTCAAGTTGATTTCCAAAGTGGTAAGTTTATACTCCTGGCCACAGTGAAGGAGTGTTCTCTTTGCTCCACATCCTCTTCAGCATATACTGTCTCTTGAGGTTTTTATCCTAGTCATTTTGATGGGTGTAAAGTGGAACCTCAGAATTCCAAAAGGAGGCTTCTGTGATAAGGGCATGAACTCATCCAAGATTGTACCCCTTTCTGACACAACCGAGCCTTACCACCAACTTCTGTTTCAGTGTTACCTGGAATACCAGTGAGATGAGCATTTGTCCTGGAACTCATACTATAGGCTAGTCTTCCTAGAATGTGAATATTCAGTAAACCACAGTATGTCATCTCCTACTAAACCATAGTATGCCGTCTTCCTCATACTTGCTCAGTCATTTAAGAATAACCACTAAATTTCTCACAGTGAAAGACAGATGACACAAAATTGCTGCTCTTAACTTAATTGTATCCACCTTTGAACACTGAGTATCACTGAATGCCAATTGCTAGACTTTGAGTCTAGGCATTCACTGAAATGCATAGAGTGTAGACTCTCATGCTCTAGAGGAAGGATCTATCATATTTTACTGTGATGATAGATGGAGACCAGCAGTTTGACTTTCCCATAGCCTTTTATTTCCACATCTATAAAATCACTGCACTTTTAGAATGCTGTCTGTATTTTTAATATCATACTTTCAGAAAGAGATATGGTTAAAAGCACTGTACTTTTTTCTTGTAAAGATATTTTATTTCACACCAGACTTTAGGTGCTGGATCTGATGATTTGTTAAAAATTGCAAACCCCTACAACACAGAAAACACAGAAACAAGATTCTGAAATTTATTTTTTCATTTCTGAATGTTACCTTCAGTTTTTCGAAGCTGTTTTCTCTGCAGAACAAAGGCGACTCAATCCTGCAAGAGTTATAGGAAAAGGTGATTTGGTGAGTCACTTCTCAGGCTTGTAAGCTGGCAGAATGTTCAGTAGTGGGACAACTGTCATCATGGCAGAACTGAAGTATATGCTGGCAGACTGTGCCATGGTACTTGTCATGGCCTCCTTTTGGGGGGTGAAAACTATTCATTCATCAGAGTGATTTTGTTATAATAAGACTATTCAAGTCTAGTAGTTGTTAAGGAGAAGTGAATCCTGAGAAGTAACCTAGAAATAAGGCTCTTGCTTCCCTGGGGAGACAGTGAAAACATTAATCACAGGTATGTGGAGCCCAGCACACATGGATACTACATTGTGAATGGACCTTCTATCTGTATGCTCATGTTTATCTCTGGCATTATTCATCCACCATGTTATTGGGAATTGAGTCCCTGGAAGGTTACTAACATATGGATTTGCCAGTGTTCTGCATAATTCAACAAATATGTTCTTTGTTGCATGAAACATCTTTCACAGGCTCTGAGACATTTCCTTGCAAACCAAGAACACATAAGAAAGACACCTCTGCAAAGTAGAGAAAACAATCACTTTGGCTACCATTAATAAAGCCCAGTTCTTGGTTTCTCTGTTTTTTGTCTGAAAACTATTCAAACAAGGACAGGACATTCATAGACTGTGAGAAACACTGTAGCATTCTAAAATGTCTAAGTTTTCACATGCTAGTTTAATTTATGTGTGTTACCTTACAGGACAAACAATTTGGTAATTTGTATATTTTTGCAGAGTGGAAAGGGCAAAAGTGTCATCACAGAGAAGGTGCAGATGAAAGTGACTACAGTGTAGTCTTCCTTTCTGGGCTCCATAGGAAGTAAGTATGAGAAATGCTTCATTAGCAAGTCCTGTTAGTCCTTGTCTTAGTTTGTAATCTTTCAATTTGCAGTTATTTGAGGATGCATCAAGTGGAATGGGCTGTATTCAGTAAACTCTCCCTCTGTGGGTTACTTTTTTCATGGTCAAGGGCAGAGTAAATGTATTCTTGGAAGGATTTCCTCTTTCAATCACCATGCCAATAATCATTTAGCATACGAGTGGAATCTTTTCATTTAGAACAGCCAGGTGGCTGAAGAGAGTCAGTTAATAAGCAATCAGCAAAATCAAAAGCAATAATGAAGCCCTTCAAGGCTCTGTTCGCCCAAGCTGACAGCCTTTGCTCTGGGAGTGAGTGTGTGGTATGCCGCACACAGGAATGGTTTGCTGATGCCACATTCTGCCCTTTTTGAGTTTATTCAGCTTTGAAGTTCTCTCAGGGCCAGCAGAGATCTGACATCTGTTTGAAGACTACCTTTCGATAGAGAGACTCCACTGTGCCAAAGCTGGTTTTCCACTAATGGTACGGTTGTCAGTATTGGATATCAATATCTTTTATCTACAGAAAGAAGCAAAAAAATGTTAAATATAAAAAGTCTATTGAACTTCTTCATCTAATTTGGGTATATATATAATTAGAGTTTTGATCTCAAAGCTATGTTGGAACGTGTGATGTTAGCTTACACGATTTTTCTTTCTCAGCCCAATCCACTTTGAACACAAAAAGATTATATTCTGCATTACTTTTTACATAGATTGGAACATTACTTTTCTAAGTATGTAAGTTCATGTTTTTCTTTAATTTTATTTCCTTTTTATACTGCAAGCAATGTCAATCCAAATGAAATTAAAAGTTTAAATCAGAAAGGATTTTCTTTCTAAGCCTAGGAACAACCTCTATCCCTGGATTGTATTTTAGATAATTTTAGTTTCATTATGCTATTATTGCATGCCAGATTGGGACTTAGCTAATATTTAATGAAGGAGACATGGTGGCCATCTGAGTGAGATGATATCCCGATTAGTGAATGCCTACTCTCTGCTACTGTTGCTTACTCATTCCATTCTCTAAGAGCTCTGAACTCATTCAAAAATAGAAAAGAAAAATCTTCATTCTTACCATGACCTTGTAGCTGTAGAGCTCTAAATATGTTTTGTGGTTGTTACTTCTAGGTCATTAGAACCACTTAAATGGCTGCATATTTCTTATGATTCACTTATTACTGTAGACTCTTGATTATGTGCGTCCTAGGGATTAATGAGAACCACAACATTTGCATTTAATCTCTGAAGATGTCCGAGGTTCAAGCCCATAAAGCCACAAAGGGGAGGAAGAAAAGAACAGCTGATCCTGATGCACAAAGCATTTCCTGATTCCCAGGAGATTTCATAAACCCCCAATGTCCACCGCATCCTCCTGGCATGGGCTGCTTTTTTCGTTCATCTCTAAATTAGGCAGCTCTTTACTTACTTTTGTTTTCATTACAGGTGGAGAGTTCTTTTTTTTTTTTCCCGAAACAGGGTTTCTCTGTATAGCCCTGGCTGCCCTGGAACTCACTCTGTAGACCAGGCTGGCCTTGAACTCAGACATCTGCCTGCCTCTGCCTCCCAGAGTGCTGGGATTACAGGCATGTGCCACCACCGCCCGGCTGGAGAGTTCTGTATTTTGATTTGTTTCTGGCTCATACCATTTACTATACAGCTTCTTCACATTCAAGTATACTCATATGCAAACCATATATCAAAATACTATTTAAATGGATAATGTTGATTCCATTTTACTTATATGTGATTCTTGCTCTGTAGAGGAATTTTAATCTAGCAACATGGCTACTCTAGCTGGAACACAGACATGCCTTTAGAACACACATTTAATCCCAAACAACGCTGGTAAGCCTAGTTTATAGAAGGGAGCAGCCATATTTACAAGTGAAGTCTAATTGAGGGGCAGATAAAGTGACAAATCAGAGAAAAACTTGATGATATGAGTCAGTCCAACTCTTGCCTCCTCCTCTCCCCTTTCTGCTTCATCCATTGTAGTTCCTCCTCTCCCCCTTCCCTCCTCCTCCACATATGTCCTATCCCCTCCTCTCCTTCTCTCATTCACTACTGTTCCCCTCCTCCCCTTATATACTCCTTCCTTCCCCTCCACCTCCCCTTCCCTCTACCTCCTATTCCCTCACCTCCTCATTCCTTCTCTTCTCACCTCCTCCTCCCTTTCCTTTTCCTTGCCCTCCTCCCTCTTCTTTCCCTCTTTTCCAGTCCCTCCTCCTCTCTGTTGTCCTTCCCTTCTCCCCCTAGTAAGAGTTGTCCTTCCCACTGTATCACCAGCATCTGTCAGTTAAAAGTCCCCATCAATTCCTCAGTTGCTACTCTAATATTAGATCTCACATCTCAGGCTTCAGTTCTTTGCGTATTTGTGTGGTCACTCTTCTCTCTGAGGTAAGCCCAGTTTCATTCCTCTAACATTCTCTCTGCCTTAAGGTTTGTGCTCAAGAGTCTTTGTCTTTCTACTCTTTAAAATTTGGAAGATTCTAAGAAATAGTCTCTAGAGTTACATTCTTCTTGCTATTACTTGTTCCTAAGTTATTTAATTCAATATTATCATTTTTACAGCAGTCTTTAGATTGTTTTCAATACTATCTTTACTGCTAATCTCTGAGATAAAAGACGTGCTCTTTTCAAATTAAAACTATTTTTCATCAAGAAACATCTTTTATTTGGTTGTCAGTTTGTTTTGGTTTCTCATGATAGGATTTCTCTTTTTATCCCTGACTGTCCTGTAACTCACTTTGTAGATTAGGCTGGTCTTAAACTCAGATATCTGCCTGCCTCTGACTCTCCAGTGCTGGCATTCAAGGCATGGGCCACTGTCACACAGCAAGAAACATCTTTAAAAGAATGGATGATATGTTGCATGAAAGAATAAAAACAGGTATAATGGCTGGGAAAGGCAAGGTGAATTTGGCACTTAGATAACTTCCACTATTGTCTTATCCCAAGTCAATATTTCTGCCAACTCTTAGAGGCAATTCATTAAAATACAATATTGGGGGGCAGAGGGAGAGAATGGAAAATATACCAAAAATTAATGAAAGTTCATTGCATGTTTGTGAATGCATTCATACTCTCAATGTTTAAAGGGCTCTCAATCTCAGCACTAGAAATAAGATACACAGGAAAACAGGAATAATATTTCAGCAAGAGCCTTATGTGGTACCATGAGCACATGCGATGCACATAAGTATCTTGACCATTATCAAAAAGAGGCTCTTTTTACTGTGAGTTCAAATATGGACCCATTATAATGGGAGATTTAAAAAAACAGGAAGCTTTTTGTTGATTTCTACAAATTAAGTTAAATAGCTGAGCACTTCATTTCTTCAGGTAGAAATGTAAAATGATGTAATTTTTGAACATTTAGTGCTTTCTTAGTAAGTTAAACCATGTGCTTGAAATCACAACTTTCAAATATCAATTTTTCTCATTAACTCATGAGAAATAAAAATTTTCTCATATAGAAATTATACATGTGAATTTATAATGGTTTTGTTCAGATTAACAACTGCAAAGTGGAAACAGCTGAACTGTCTGTCTATAAGAAAGATGGTGGCCACAAAACACTAAGCACTTCTTTGCTTTAAGATGAAATCCTTGGTCTTGGCTGATTCCAATTTCAGCTGTTTGTTACAATTTTGTACTTCACATTTGGTCACTTCTTTTGCTTTGTAGTAAAAAAAAAAATCCATGTCATTCCTTCTGCTATATCTAGATCATGACACATTTATGTTTCATCTGGCCAATGCACAACTGTACAACTCTATTTCTACTTAACATTCACGGGCAATACATAAGAGGGCATATCCATGCTCACCTACCACATGTCACATTATGCAAAACATCCTAACAGTGGCTAAAGCATGCTAGTAACGGGTAAGACAAAGCCCAGCCCCAGACATGTCCTGGCAATTCATTACTTGCCTTCCTCAATTTCTCCCTAATCCATATAGAGTTCATGTGATTGGAATACTATGTAAATATATGCGACTAATAGATTACTAATGTTTGATCATCTGTTGTATAATTCTTAAGAAAATTACTATTGTGTTTCTTGAGAAAATATCTACTCTTGGACATAAACACTTTTATCTCATGAGCCCTGACATGCTACATCCATCTTGGTTTTGTAATAAATGTGCAAATTTTTCACAAAAGTAAATAATACAGTTTTCTGATACCATCTCCTTATTTTCTGTCTTTCTTGTGTCTCTATGCCCTTTTCTTACTTAAAAATTTCTTATGAGTTTAATTTTTGTTTTATACTCTGTGTCTCTGTGTTTCTGAATCTTTCTCTCTCTCTCTCTTTCTCTGTGAATGTGTTTGTTCTGTGTTTATGTGTGTTTGTTTAATATTTGTCCTGTCTCTGTGAATGTTTCTTTGTGTGTGTGCTTGCATGTTTGTGTGTGAGGATGTGTGTTCATGTGTGTGTATGTGTGTGTGTGTTTGTATGTACTGTGTATTGGGAGTTCAGAAAGAAAACACTGGATGCCCTGGAGATTGATTTGCATGTTATTTGGAATCTCATGTATGTTCTGTGAATGAAATTTGGATCCTGTGTAAGGTTAACACACACTCTTAACTACTTGACTATCTCTTCAACCACATCACCTTGTTATCTACTACACATTTCTATATGCTCTTAGTTGTACTTATTGGATGAAAATTTCTCTGTAAAACAAAAACAAAACAAAGCAAAACTCCAGCAATCTGGAAGAGTAACATGTTTCTATGAGACTCTCCTTCCCAGTGGAAACCCCTCAGCTAATCAGTGCAAAATTGGGGAACAGCATAGCCTCAGGAGGGAGGGAAACAGCTTTAAACATACAACTATCAACTATAGGACTTGCATTTTTTTTTTTTTTTTTTTTTTTTTTTTTTTGCTGAGTACAGGCATGCTTGTCTTGAAGATTAAAGCCAGACCTTTTTGAATTATAGCTTTTTTCTATCAAATGCTTCAGTATTCACTGGTAAACTTGACGGTAGATTAGTAAGTAGAAGTAACTAAAACTAGACACATTTACATCTATATTATTTGTCGTTTTCCTTTATCACATTCTATTTTAATATTAATTTGAAGATGTGTGGTAACTGAAATATATTTTTAAATTTGGTCAGGAATCCTAGACAGATGAAGCTGTAGCATATCTCTGATTCAAAGCACAGATTACATATTCCTAAGTCACTTACCCTTTTAAAGTAATATCAAAAATTATCACAATTTTAAGTTTCTAAGCTGTCAGATTTGTTTTAAACTGAGGCTTAGTTTGACAAATATCCTCACATAATAAATAGGCTTCTTGTTTTGTGTAGCCAAGAGCAGCTTGCTCCCTTCCGGTTACATTTTTATTGTGAGATGAGAATAATTTTCCATTTCTTATAATTTATGATATTATTAGCACAGCCTGCTACATAAACTGAGGATGAGCAGGAGGGCCCCTGCTGCTCCAATATGCTTCCAGAAGCTTCTCTCTGTGTGCTCTACCCTCTCTCATTTACAAAGAAGATTGAAAGGAGTGGAGACATTGTCACAGAGTTTGCTGGATGATGTTAACTCCCAGTTTTAATAAGCACTAAAATACATAATGTGTGTTTGTGGAACCCAAGTTATAAACAGGAAAAATCTCTCTAACTAAGAACCATGGACTTCAGGATTCATTTCTGCCTATGAGCCTTTGTTTCTTATTATTGTCATTTATTTCCTCCTTATGTATAAATAAATTCAACAAGAACCAAGATTGCCCTCAGTCAGTATAATATACAGCACAACTCCAATTATAAAGGCATGCAGCTTGCTTATGAACACTCTACAGTTTTGCAAACTGTATCTAACTGAAAAGACAGAAAAAGTTCTAATCCATACAAGTTATCCCTAGGCTAATGTTTCTTCTGGCATTATAAGGCTGTGACCTGTTGAATAATTTACACTGTCAAAAAGGCAAAATTGCAACAAATTTAGCTTGAAGATGTAATTGGCCTTTATTAGCAATTCTGAAGTTGGGCTGCATCGTATCTGCTAAACAGATGTATGTTTCTGGGAGTTGAGGAGGGTTAGATTTTTACAATCAGAAAGACTGAAGGCAGCTGGACCAAGGAGACAATGCAGACTTGTCAGCTCTTGCATGGTAGGTTTGAAACCAGAGGGTGACCTCTTTCTATGTAAGAAATAACTGTCATCTTAAATGGAATATGTGAGAGTTTGTTCTGAAGCCAAATATGAACAACCATAGCCCAGAAACACAGCCTTAGGTTGCATAGCATTCTATGCTCCAATGTGGTAACCACTTCGTAAAGTGTTTATAAGAAAGAATGTCATAAATGAAGTTACTTTCAAGTGCATCAGCAATAACATCAGGTAGGTAGATAAATCAAAGCTGAAGACCTTTGGTATAGGACTTACGAAAGATCTAACAGCGATCTTGACTTTGGAGTTGCTCCAAAGTTTGGGGTCTGTTCACACATTCCAAAAGGAGTTGCCTAATACTCATATAACAGTTGCAAAGATGCAATAGATGGGCTAAAAAAAAAAGGTCATTAAATGATCAAGAGGGCCCAGGACAATTTGGCTGTATGTTTGCAGCATTCTAAATTCTCTACATCATCGTGGTACTCTAAAAAAAGATCAACTTTGTAGATGATTCAGTGTAAAATGAAGCATCTTTCCAGGGACTGTCATTCAGCTTTACTATGCAAGCTAATGGAAATGGGAGATAAGAAACAGGGAATATCTGAGTTATTTGAAAGACTGCTCCATTTCAGTGTTCACTTCAATTCAAGTCATAAATGTTTTTCCATTCTGTTTTCATTTAGTGTAATGGGACCTACATCAGAAACCTGTTCCAAATAAATCCCCCTGTAAATATTTTCTTTATGTCATCTGGGCCAGTCTTGGTTTATATAACATTGAATTTTGGACTTACTTCGGTATCTGGGAAAGGACTTACAATCCCCATTTTCTGTTAGCAATTCCATATTGATAGTCCATCAAGTGTGTCCAACCTCCAGCCCTGGAACATCATGTGGATCATAATGTCAAGACTCAAATGTTAGAAAGTTGGACATCACCGTATGTTTCTTAACACTACCTGCAACTGCAAAGTCCCTCTTACCATGTTGAAAAGTCCATTCCCCAGTTCAGAATGAAGATTCTAAGGTTATATTTAGGGACTGATTCTGCATCCTGAGGCTGCATTACTGACTTGTGTATTGGATATCATAACAGTGAGTATCTTTGACTGGGACGTGAGAAATCAATCTATTGTATCTCTCTAGGCTGGAACCTGGTAGCTGATATAAAAAAGCAGGGGGCAGGAGCATTCTCTATGGACATGATGGACGTGATGCAGTTTTAGCTCCAGGCTCTAAAGGCAACAGGGCCTTGTTACAGTTAATGTTCTTGTGCCCGAGACAGACATGTACTGTTCACACTAAATGGGACTTGCACTTTGGTTGCAACCTCTATGTCTATGATAAGGGCTTGAAAAAGGGTCTTCTATCTAGGGACAGATATACTTAGATATCAACATGTGTGTGTGTGTGTGTGTGTATGTGTGTGTGCACAAACATGTATATATGAATTTGCCCTTCAGAGTTAATTTAGTGCTGCCTATATGTTTATGGGTCTAGTGTGAACCAATTGATATTAGGCAATCAATCAGGGGACCATACTTGGAGAAGACTGATTTTTCTTTCTTTCTCAGTAGCCATTAATTATCTGTGGCTCTTAATCTAGGGTTGAGGATCTGTGAGATTGTCTCCATGCATGCTGGCATGTGAACTGGTATTGTCATTGCATTAGCATTATTTAAATGACCATGCTGAGAATTCATGACTGCAGCTGTATGTGTAAAATATAGAAGACACAAACTCACAGTAAAAGTCTTGGTCCTCTGGCCATTCTCATGCAGGAGACTATACTACTATATTACTTTTCCATTCTAAATACTCATAATGTTCTTGATAAGTATAATTCTTAACCCTCATCAAAGAAGCATCTTTGTGCAAGAGATGGAGACCATTTTAGAAACCCACAAGAGGTCAAGTGCAGACAATGGAATGTGGGGTACTCAAACCCAGATAATACATCTACAACATAACCTCTGCTTTTAAGACTCAGTGAGCATGGTAGAATGGAGGACAGAGAGATTGTAAAGATACTCTTTATGAGGTTAAAATCAGTTCATGAAGAAGATTATTTTTGATATTGCTCAAATGTATGTTTGAAAAGAACTGAAATGATGTCTGTGTCCAACCCTTCTCTTCTATGTTCATTTGGTAGACAAGTCCTGGGAAATTCAAGTGTGACATATGTTACCATGGATACTGCTCAGAGCACATATGCTTTTGTCTGTATTAATCTGTATGAATTCCATGTTGCATTCTCAGGTGAGAGGCCCAATGGACAATAGCAATTCTTACTAAACAACTGAGCCCTAAATGACCCATTGCTAGCCTTTCACAGCTGCTCTTCAATTTCCTCATTTTATCCTTCAGGCCTTAATCCTCAAATGATTCTAATATCCCGGGGTTTTTTGTTGTTGTTGTTGTTTTTCATCTCTTACTCAAATGTGTCAATCTACACAGGGCTTCTGGGTAATATAGTAAGATTTAAAGAAAGGAAGGAAAGCTTTGCATGAATGTTTATGCTATAAAAAATTGGTGTCCTGTTCATCGTCTTTAGTTGTCGTATTACTCTAGCTAGACCTTCAAGAATCATATTGAATAGATATGAAGACAATGGACACCCTTCTCTTATTACTGGTTTTAGACAAATTGTTGGAATTTCTCTCTATTATTTTGATATTGGCTATAGGCTTTCTATAAATTCCCTTTGTTATGTTTAGGTATGTCCCTTGTATCTCTGACCGCTCCAAGATTTTTATCCTGAGGAGGTTTTGGATTTCTGTCAAAGGCTTTACAGCATGTAGTGAGATGATCATTTGGCTTTTTGCTTTCAGTTTGTTTATATGGTGGATTACATTGACTAATTTGTCATATGTCTAACTGCCACTGCTCTTTTTGAATTGCAACTACTTGCTCATGGTGGATGCTATTAATGATTATTTTGTATTTATTTGCATCTATGTTAATAAGAGAAATTGGTCTAAAATTCTCTTTTTCTTTGTTGAGTCCTCATGTAATTTGGATATCAATGTGACTGTGGCCTCATAAAATGAATTGGATTATGTTCCTTCTGTTTCTGTCTTGTTGAATACTTTGAGGAGTATTGGTAGTAGCTCTTCTTTAAAAGTCAGATAGTATTCTGTATTAAAACCATCTGATGCTGAGCTTCTTTATGGTTAGGAGACCTTCAATGACTACTTCTATTTCCTTGGGGAGTATAGGACTATTGAAATTGTTTATATGATCTTGATTTAACTTCAATAAGTGTTATCTATAGGGAAATTGTCAACTTTCCTTAGATTTTTGAATTTAATGAAGTACAAAATTTGAAGTATGACCCTAAAGTTTCTTTGAATTTCCTAGGCATTTGTTATTATTTCTCATTTTTTGTTTTTAATTTTGTTAATTTGGTTATTCTTTTTCTGTCTTTCAGTTAGTTTGGATAAGGGTTTGTTAATATTGTTGCTTTTCTCAAAGAACCAAATCTTTGCTTCCTTGATTCTTTGTATTGCTTTCTTTGTTTCTATTTTAGTAATTTAAGCCTTCAGTTTGATTATTTCTTGTCTTCTCTTCCTGAGTGCATTTGTTCTTTTTGTTTTAGAGTTTTCAGCTGTTGTTAAGTAGCTTTGATGAGCTCTCTCCTACTTCTTTATGAGGTCAGTTTGTGCTATGAAATCTCTTTTTAGCATAGCTTTCATCATGCCCCATAAATTTGGGCATGGTGTGCATTTATTTTCTTTGAATTCTAAGTATGTAATATCCTTCTTTATTCTGCCTTGACCCAGTAATCATTCTGTATAGAGTTGTTCAGTTCAGGCTGCCTGTTGTTTCTGTTGTTGAAATTCAGTTTTAATCTCTGATGGTGTAATTGGATACAGGGTGTTAGTTCAGTTTTATTGTATCTGTTGAGACATGCTTTGTGAAATTATATGGTTAATTTTGAAGAATGTTCCATGATATGATGGGAAAAGGTATAATATTTTGTGGTTGGGTGAAACATTTTGTAAATTTCTATTAGGTTTATTTGTTTCACATCATCTGTCGGCTCCACTATTTTTTGTTTATTTCATGTCTAGGTGACCAGTCCATTGGTGAGAACGGGATATCCAAGTGTGAGGGTATCCGTGTGTTTGTTATTTAAGCTTTAGTAGTGTCTCTTTTACAAATGGACATGTCCTCATATCTGGGGAATAGATACTAAGAATTAATAAGTCATTATAGTGGATTTTTCCTTAGGTGAGTATGAAGTACTTAGGTGAGTATGAGGGGTACTAAATGGGAAGTACCCTTCCCATTTCTTTGATTAACTTTGGATTGAAGTCTATTTTGTTAGGTATTCAAAATGCTGTGCCAGCTCTCTTCTTGTTTCCATTTGCTTTGAAAATCTTTTTCCAACCTTTTACTCTGAGGCAATATTTATCTTTGCTTCTGAGGTGTGTTTCTTGTATGCTCTTGTTTTCTTATCCATTTTGTTAGCCTTTTTCTTTTTATTGGGAAATTGAGTCCCTTTATATTGAGAGATATTAATGACCAATGATCGTTAATTCCTGTTATTTTGTTGTGGTGTGTGTGTGTGTGTTTCTTCTTTGGGTTATGCTAGTATGAAATTAAGGGTGGGGTATTGTTAACCTTTATGGATTGGAATTTTCCTTCTAGTACTTTATGTAGGGTGGCATTTGTAGATATATATTGTTTGATTTGACTTTATCATGGAACATATTGTTTTCTAAATCTATGGTGATTGAAAATTTTGCTGGTCATAATAGTTTGCATTAGAGACTGTGGTCTATTAGAGTATGCAGTAGATCTGTTCAAACCCTTCCAGTTTGTAGGGCCCCATTGAGAAGTCAGATGTAGTTCTAATAGGTCTGCCTTTTTGTGTTACTAAACATTTTGCCCTTGCAAAGTTTTAATATTTTTCTTTGTTTTTTGTATTTAGTGTTTCAATTATTATGTTGAGTGGACACTTTCTTTTCTGGTGAAATCTATTTGGTGTTCTGAAAGCTTCTTGTACCTTATAGGTATATCCTACTTTAAATTTTTTTCATCTATGATTTTGGTAAGCATAATATCTGGGCCTTTGAGTAGATAATCTCCTTCTTGCACTTTTATTATTATTAGGGATTGTCTTCTCAAAGTGTCCTAGATTTCCTGGATGTTATTTGTCAGTAAATATTTCATTGACTGATATATCTATTTCTTCCAATGTGTCTTCAAGACCTGAGATATTCTCTTACATTTCTTGTTTTCTGTTGATGAAGTTCCTGTTTGCTTACCTCAATTTTCCATTTTCCAGGATTCCTTCAGTTTATTTTTCTTTATTGATACTATTTCTACTTTCAGGCCATGACAGTTTTATTCATTACACAGTGAAACTAACTGAAGTTATGAACCAAATGGATCTAATAGATATTTATAGAACATTCCACCCTAAAGTAAAGGAACATACCGTCTTCTCAACACTTCATGGTATCTTCTCAAAAATTGACCATATAATTAGTCATAAAATGGGCCTCAACAGATACAGAAATATTGAAATTATTCCATGTATTTTATCAGATCACCACGGCGTAAGGTTGGTCTTAAGCTCAAACAAAAGCAATGGAAAACACACATACACATGGACCTTGAACAATGCTCTCCTCAACGATAGCTTGGTCAAGAAGAAATAAAGAAAGAAATTAAAGACTTTTTAGAATTTAATGACAATGAAGACACATCATACCAGAATTTATGTGACACAATGAAAGTAGTGCTAAGAGGAAAACTCATAGCTCTGAGTGCCTCCAAAAGAGAATGGAGAGAGCTTACACTGCATAAGCTGAAGGCTGAACTTCTGATGGCTTGAATGGCCTCTGGTCCAACAGGGGATTGCCACCAAAGTTGAGCCTTGGGGTTTTAGTGATATGCAAGGCCCTTGATCTGGCCAGGGTTCCTTGCTGGTCCAAGATAGTAACCTGGCTTCTGGCTAGGTAGGAAGCTTCTGCCTGGTTTTTAGGAAGCTGGCTTTGTTTCTGGGATTCAGGCTGCTGTGCTGGCATCTGGTGGAGTAGTAGGTTTCCACCAGATGTGTGAAGCAGAATATAGTGACAAAGAAAGGAGGGCAGTTAAGGTTATGCAGGTGATGTGCAGGCAAGTATGGGTGTGCTTCAAGGTGTTGGCCTCTCTTCTGGTAGAGTAGGTGGCTTCTGAAAGAAGTGTGGACAGGAATATGGCAACAAAGGACAGGAGAGGTCATTGCAGCTATACTGGGCTGGCAGGAAAAGAGAGGAGAGACAGTCAGAGTGCTGGCCTGTCCTCTGGTGGGCTAGGATGTATGGGGCTGGGACATGGTAACAAAAAGAAGGGTAGGCGTACTTTTCTTTTTCTTTTTTCATTTGCTTTCATACATAATACATATCAGAAGAGGCATGGGAAAGAAAACATCATCCCTGATGGCCAGCAGAGTAGACCCCTAAGTCAGCAGCAGAGCACCAAGCAGAAACCATACAAAGTGAGAGACATCTATGGAGTCAATGGAGAAGAATTCAGCAAGCATAACTGGGGACCTGTTTCAGCATGCAAAAACAGGCATGAGGCCACAGGGTCAGAGGTGGATGAATGGAGACCAGAATGGCGCTGGACTATGAGAACTTGAGGACAGACTCTGGGCAAGACAGTCTCTAAGGCAGACACCGAAGAAGAGAGTAATGCAAAGGCAACAGTGTTGACTTAAACCAGTGTTCTGTGAGTTCAAAACATTGTGCGTTTGTCATGTTTACTATCTACAACTATTAAAACAAATGTGTTAGATAGTTAACAGGTGCCTTCTGGTATTCTACTCCATCACACTTGCTAAGTGTAGTACTCACAAAATAAAACTTAGTACTTTCTACTGTAAACTTTTCAAAGCATTGAAAGTTATAATTAATCAATTTTTTCAAATAATAGAAAATGGGGATCTTTGTAGTAAACATAACATAGCACTAACACGAGTACATAAGCTAGCATAGTGGGAAAAAAAGAGAAAAATGTATCTAAAAAACTTTATAAAATGTATGTAAACATGGCATATATACCCAAGTACTCCATATTGTCTTTGTGTGTCCAAAACCTTCTAATTCAGCAATGCCCAGTCCTAGGCATTAAAGATTTTTTCTTTCTCCTTGTTCATGTAACTGCTTGTCCCTAAAAGTTCAGTTAGGTAAACTTCTGTGGTCCTGACATACAAACTTTATAGATTACTATTGTTTCTTGCTTGATCTCCTCAAGTGATAAATAGTGAAATCTGCTAGGAGCCATCATAAGACAAGCAAATAACTAGCATGTGATCTTCCTGAGATGCCTTCATCTTAGATTAAAAATCTGTGACAAAGCTCCCATAGGCAAGTCCCAGGGGAAAATCATTTTAGGAAAGATTCCTGCTATTAATATGCTTTCTCTGTTATTATTAAACATATATAACAATTTTTTTTAATTTTTTTTATTCGATATAATTTATTTACATTTCAAATGATTTCCCCTTTTCTAGCCCCCCCCACTCCCCGAAAGTCCCATAAGCCCCCTTCTCTTCCCCTGTCCTCCCTCCCACCCCTTCCCAGTTCCCCGTTCTGGTTTTGCCGAATACTGTTTCACTGAGTCTTTCCAGAACCAGGGACCACTCCTCCTTTCTTCTTGTATCTCATTTGATGTGTGGATTATGTTTTCGGTATTCCAGTTTTCTAGGTTAATAACCACTTATTAGTGAGTGCATACCATGATTCACCTTTTGAGTCTGGGTTACCTCACTTAGTATGATGTTCTCTAGCTCCATACATTTGCCTAAGAATTTCATGAATTCATTGTTTCTAATGGCTGAATAGTACTCCATTGTGTAGATATACCACATTTTTTGCATCCACTCTTCTGTTGAGGGATACCTGGGTTCTTTCCAGCATCTGGCAATTATAAATAGGGCTGCTATGAACATAGTAGAGCATGTATCCTTATTACATGGTGGGGAATCCTCTGGGTATATGCCCAGGAGTGGTATAGCAGGATCTTCTGGAAGTGAGGTGCCCAGTTTTTGGAGGAACCGCCAGACTGATTTCCAGAGTGGTTGTACCAATTTGCAACCCCACCAGCAGTGGAGAAGTGTTCCCCTTTCTCCACACCCTCTCCAACACCTGCTGTCTCCTGAATTTTTAATCTTAGCCATTCTGACTGGTGTAAGATGAAATCTTAGGGTTGTGTATGAACACACCTGTTTGAGCAGATCTCAGAACAACAATGAAGACATCCTGTCTTGTAGTAATGATATTATAAACAATAGCTGACTTCTTAATTCTTAATGATGATCCTATAAGAAATCCTAAAATTATATCAATATTTATTAAGCTCTTTTATAGTGGGACTGCTATTAGGTCCTTTCTGATAATCAAAACTACAATGATCATTCTGCCAGTCTCCAATGTGTCATCAGTTAATTGCCTCTTAGATAGTAAGCAGATATTCTACTATCATTCAAAGAGGTTGCAAATCAATCAATTTATTAGCATTCAGAATAGTTCATAAAAAGGGAACTGATTATTTATTTTAGGTTCTAGGACAGAAGATAAAATAGTGACAAAACTTCACTAATAAGTTATATTTTTAACTCTCCTTGAACCTGTGGAACTATGACAGGTGATTATTGTTTACAAGAGAATATTCACTCTTGTAAACTTCTTATCTGATTCACGATTTGAATATGTGTGTAAACTTGTAAAGAGTTTTTTAATAAATGCTAAAATCACTATTTCTTCCTGTGACTTCAACTAGCATGCTGAAAGTTAGAGGTACACAATTTCTGCAGAGATAGAACAAAGGCTACATTACTTAATCCCCTGCTTTTAGGCTACAGATGTTAATCTCCTAAACCAGTGACATTTGACCCTCAGAATTAGCCAGAAAGTTTTTCAGACCTTTGGAAGTTATCATCAGCATTCAGAATAGTTAGAGAGCTAGAACTTCTGGAAACTGTCTTTAACCAGCTCCAGGTCAGGAGTCTCTTGGAACGAATTCTTCTACTTGATAATTTACTCCAGTCTAGCAACTTCTACCAAATGTCACCACCATTCTCTAGGGCATACATATGACAGAAAGACAAGGGAACTCATTTTCTCAACTATTCAAGTTAATATAATGGTGACTATTACTCCCCTATACATTAGAGACAAATGGTTACATGAGCTCATCAGCTCTCAGATGAACCATTGAAGTGGAGTCCTTAGCAAACAATAGCCTCACAGATATAATTCACCTCATAACTCTATGGAAATCATGCAGTTTTTCAGACTTTATGATCTTATACCATACTTTCACATAGATTCAAATTCTCCAGAGTACCCAGATTTGAGAAATAATATGACCACCCTCACTTTTAACATAGCGATCTCTGATAACTTCACAGTGTTTAACAAGGTCAGCCTAAAGCACTTCTCATGGCTGTATAATACAGAGAAATTTCTGTTAAAATTTTCTGAATGTTTTCAGTTACCCTTTACAGAAATATTTCAAGTAGATACTATTTTGAAATTATTTAGCAGAGTAGAATATATAAATATTTTAGACCTGAATAATAAGGATTTGAACAAATCCATATATGGATTATTGGAAAACAGTTGAATTTGTCAATATTTTAATATCTAAAGTTCCAGTAAAGATCTTAAGAATATGGTAAAAATGATTTAAATACTCATCAATTGAATATATAAAATTATATGGTAACCTCAGAAGATCTTGCTGCCTCTCTGAAAAAAGAAGTGGGGTGCTTCCCTTTGATGTCCTTTCTAATCTCTTAGCATCATATTTTCCTGCCCCACAATGTATGACTTGAATGTACTAAAATGTTCAAAATGGTACAAGAAAGCAAGCAGAAATTTAGTAATAGACCTTTAAGCAGTATAATGCTTAGTCCTCTGAATGCTAGAACTCTGTGATATCCTGCAAGATTTGCATATGAAATCTATCTCAGGAACAGAACATAATATAGTTTGAGTTCTCTGGATAACATTGTGTTCTTGGAAGATAACGAATATACACTTTTTTAAAGAGAAGTTGTCAACGCAAGGAGACAACACAACTCTGCTATGTCAAAGGAACACAAACAAATAGAACAGAACACAAATATAAAAATCTGAGAACAGCAGCATGTTTATTTAATATGATATCTCTTTGCATGAGTTTTAGAATTGAAAATATCAAATATTAATATGTATAATAAAACAAATTTAGTTTCTTTCTTTAAACCTACCTTTTTGCCCAATACCTGTTGCTTCTCATCTCATCTCCAGAAGTACTCAAAAAAAACTGTCAGATGACAACATGCACTGAAGATTTTATAAACAATTAAGATTCTGACCTCAGTAATAGGCCTGACAATCACATTCTGAGCTAAACCCTTTTGAATCTTTAAATGTGCAGTTCACCAGCACAAGTGCTGAAATCTGCACAGTGATGACTTTAGCCACATGAGGGAGAACACAAAGAGACAATGTCTCTAGGGTTTCAGGAGAAGAGGCCAGGCATTGCTGTCCCAATGTTTCACTGATCAAAAGCATCTGCTGTTGTTGAATATCCTAGAATTTGCACATTTCCAAATTCTGTCCCTTATTTTTCAGCCAATATTACCCATTATACTAAACTGTTATAATCATGTCATCTGTTGTACTTCCTATTCTGAAGATGCTGACAGAAAAGTTTTCCATTTCTTTAAACTTATTCATGATCCCATGTACAGGTATATAATAGAGAAAATATTAACAACCTATAGAAGAATCTTTAGCACAATACAGGTATTAATTTTTCTTTTACTTTTTTAGATTATAATTCATTATTTCTTCCTTTACCACTCTTCCTCAAAATCATCTCATATGCCCATCTGATTTATGGCCACTTTGTTTATTAATTGCTGTTACATACATACATGTGTACATGTGCACTTGTGCATGTGTGTGTGCATGCACATGTACATATGTGTGCATGTGTATGTGTGTTTTCAGAGCTGGTTATTTGGTATGTGGTATTGCATAATCAATTGGTGTTCTCTTGCCTATGAGAGACTATTTCTCTTGCTCTTAGTATTCCTCAGTTGCCTGTAGTTATTCTGTAGGGTTGAAGCCTCATTTTCATTTTCCCATGTGTGTGAGAATGTCAATTGCTGTCTTTGTTCAGTACATGTCTATGCAGTCATGTTGTTGATTCTTTATGGGCATGACTGCTACTATTTCTAGGATACCCAATCTCACAGAAACTTTCCTCACACTTTAGCTTTTACATCTTTGATTTTATATTTATATATATATATATATATATATATATATATATATATATATATATAAATTATAATATATATAAATATATATATATTATGATATATATATATATATATATATATATATATATATATATATATATATATAAAACAACTTCCACACTTATGGCTAAGGGAACATTGTAGAAGAGGGGGCAGAAAGATTCTAAGTTTTAGCTGTTTATTTTACAAAATTCTCATCAAGATTAATAAGCCTTTCCAAGTCACACCCACCCTCAGTGGTAGAGGTTTTGCTGAATTACCCTTCAAGTATGTATAAGTTCTAATGTTTGTATATCTAGCATTTTTTCTACCTAGAACTTTTAATAGTTCACTTGGTTTTCTCATCAAACCAAACTTGCAAAGACTCAAGTTCACACCACAGAATCCACATAGCAGAGAGTGAAACAATTTCAGAGTGTTGTCCCTTGACTTCCACACATATACTATAGCACCAACACATCTATAAACATATAATAAATTTTAATAAAAACAATAGTTCTAAGCTCAGTTTCAATGGCAACAAAGGTACTGGAGGAGGTATGCTCTGAAAATAAGAGAACAATATCATGTAAATGTTCACTGAATTCAAACCGTTCATTGGTGCAGAACTCTTTAGACTGATATTTCATTATTATTAAAAGGAGTTTTTTGATTTCTAAACTGGGTCACTGGTTCTTCAAAATAATATTTTATTTAATTCTTATTTCTATGCATTTATTTTATTTAGTTTCTCTTTTGAGAACATGAGACAAAAGTAACAGAGTCCTCTTTCTCTGGTAAAATGAAAGAGCACTTTGGCTATTGTCTGTAATGTAATACATTGGTAAGCATATTTTCTCTAAAATTTGTAAACATTAGTATTTCTGATTTGTTTTGCTCAGTGTATTGTTTAGTTCAAAGATGTATATAAATGCACATGTACATATATATGTATATGTACACACAGATACACACGGGGGAGAGAGAGGGAGAGTGAGAGGGAGGGAGGGAGAGAGAGGGAGAGGTATAGGGAAAGGGAGAAGGAGGGGATATATATGAAGAACCTGACATTTTCAACATGTTCATAGGGTAAACAATCTGTAATTATGAAATTCATGTGTAGTACATATGTGCCATAGAGATAATTCAAATGATGTACCAATAATGACAAGACCATATATTATAGTAAAGATCTGGGCAAGTCATCGCTATCTACATGCATCCATTTCCCTACATGTCTTTTGGTTCTCAGTTACCTACAAATCATTTTACATCTATCTAATGATAACTTTGACCTTTTTGTTCTCCATATAGGACCCCTGAAAAGAAAAAATCAATAGGTATTGTCACAGTACAGATGACAGTTTGAGACAGAAGAGCACGTGACCGTTCACTGTTTCAGAGTAAGCAAAGCATTGGCATTTGTGAACTCACATGCTTGGCTCTCAGCCTGTTTCATCAAGCATGACCGTGGATTTTTGCTATGATGGTCTGAATGCGCATTTATACTCTGTGATTCCCAAATGATACCATTTTGTGACTGACCACTCATTCAAAAGGCTTTATTGTTATTCTATTTTTTTGAGGGGGGAATCCCTCCCATCCACAAACACCAGATGCCTAGAAGTGCTTGCTGACAAGAGCCTTATATGACTGTTCTCTGAGAGTTTCTACCAGCACCTAACCAACACAGATGCAGATACTTACATTGAACCATCAAACTGAGCCCAGGAACTCTAATGGAGGAGCTAGGAGAAGGAGCTGAGGGGGATTGCAACCCCATATGAAGAACAATATCAACTAACCTGACCACCCAGAGCACCTAGGGACTAAACCAATAACCAAAGACTATACATGGAGGGAGCCAGGTCTCCAGAAACACATGTAGCAAAGGATGCCTTATCTGACATCATTGGGAGGGCGGGCAGGCTTGATGCCCCAGCACAGGGAGATACTAGAGGGGTGAGGTGAATGAGTGGAGGAGAACCTTCATAGAGACAGTGGGGAGAGGCTGAGGGGATGGTATAGCATAACCAGCGAAGGGATATCATTGGAAATGAAAATGATTAATAAAAAAGAACAAAAGGGGGAAAAAAAAGCAAAGAATAAGTTGCCCTGATCTTTTCAAATAGTATCTTCTTAAGCATATTTCTTTATGAGTTTTCTGACAGTTTCAACAGTAAATATTAAATTCAAACCAAACAAAACTAAAACATTGATAAAAGAGTTTAGTTAAATTATTGTTAATCCGAATCAGACACATTAAGATGGGAATCTTCATCTCTGAAACTGAACACATGCTATCTTTCATTGAACAAGTTAGGAATTTGTTTTTTATAAAAGTATTATTAATACTCAAAATGCTGTTTTTAGATAAAACCCATATGGTAAGAACTAATGTGTTAAATTGTGTAAATATGCATTTGAAATCAAAGGAATTTTATAGTTGGTGTGACTCTACATATTAAAAATAAATTTTAAACACCAGGAATTCCAAGAAGCTTAATTATTTGAACTTAAAAAAGTAGCAACAAACCACATCAAAATTCAGTCTGAATAAGAGACAAAAAGTTAGAATACTTCATAAAATTAATATATGAAAATAAAAAGCAAGTAGCATCTACTAGTGTTGACGTATCCTCCAAGCAATGTTTTATGGATCTCAGCCAGATGTTGCCAAATCCCTTCACAGGGCAGACTTGTCTAGACTTCCAGACAATCTTCTTTATTTTCAGAAAAGATATTTGCCACATTGGGATTGTTTCCTATTTGTGCATTATATTTTTGGTTGGGTAATATAAAAGCTACTATCACAAGTCACCTTTCAACATGTTATACACATGTATGCACATAGTGTATGAGTACTGTATACAATTTATCATAACCAAATTTGTCCATTTGCATCTGTTGTGCTAAGCATATGTATTTGTAGATGAAGACACTGAATCATTGATTAATTGAATTTATATAAGTAATGAATCCAGCTTTACATCCAAGTGAGATATCCTTTGGTGGCTTAACACCTTCTACAGTATGATTGCATGTTGAAGTTGATATAAAACATGTATAAAATAGGTAATGTATAAATACAAGTGACCCAATTGCAGGTAGCAGTGAGGCTGGGGTATGTATGGATACAACCCAAAATATGACTGAAACCTTTGGTTTTTATTTGTATTTAAATACTAATAAGAATGAAAACTCCCAGAAGTGGTATAGCTTTCTTGAATACTTCCCAATTTTCCGAGAAACTGACAAATTGTTTTCCAAAGTAGTTGTACAAGTTTGCACTCTCTCCAGGACTGGAGTATTCCCTTGCTCCACATCCTCACCAACATGTGCTACCTCTTGAGTTTTGATCTTAGCCATTCTGCTGAGTATAAGATGAAACCTCAAAATTGTTTTGATTTGCATTTCCCTGATGGCTAAAGACTTTGAACACGTCTTTAAGAAATTCTCAGCCATAGGAGATTAGTTTGTTGAGAATCCTCTGAAAATCAATGGGAATGCATTCGCTGTGACTCACAGTATTGGGAATATGTAACCTGAAGTAGCACCTCCTGCTGCCAGGCAGGAACACCAGTGGAGTGATAGGGACTCTAACCCACCCACAAAACTTTCCACCCAAAATGTATCGTGTCTACAAGAAATACAGGGACAAGGGCTAGAACTGACTGACCCTGAGATTGAGGGAACAGCCAATCAATAACCTGCCCAACCTGAGACCAATCTAATGGGCAAGCACCAATTCCTAACACTATTAATGATATTCTGCTATGTCTGCAGATAGGAGTCTAGCATAGCTGTCCTCTGAGAAGCTCCACCCAGCAGCTGATTCAGACAGAAGCAGACACCACATCCACAGTGGATGGAGGCTGGGATTCTTACGGAAGAATAGGAGGAACGGTTGCAGAGCCAGAGGGTATAAGAACTTCATAGGAAGACCAAGAGAGCCAACTAACCTAGTCGTTTGGGGCTCTCAAAGACTGAACCACAAACCAAAGAACATACACATCTGTACATAGGCCTCCACACACATATGTAGCAGATGTGCAGCTTAGTCTTTATGTGGGTCCTGATCAACTGGAGTGTGGTAGGGGCTGGGCTATGGCAAAAGTTGTTGCATGTATGTGGGCTATGTCCCTCTAGCTGGGCTGACTTGTCTAGCCTCACAGAGAGGATGTGCCTAGCTTCACAGAGACTTGATGTCCCAGGGTAGGGGGGATAGCCAGGGGTCCTTACAAGCTCAGGGAAGGAGGGAGGGACAACGTTTGTGGGAGGAGGTGATTGTAAGGAACAATTAGCAGGATGTAAAGTGAATAACTATTAATTAATTAATTAATTAATTAATTAATTAATTAATTGCAATCTAATGTATTTATCTTGAGCTACTTTGTAAAGTCCTGGGCCATGCAAAACATGTCCTCCTTTAAAGGAATTTATACAGTTACGAAAGAAAGAAAAAAACTGGGCAGTGGTGGCGCACGCCTTTAATCCCAGCACTAGGGAGGCAGAGGCAGGAGGATTTATGAGTTTGAGGCCATCCTCATCTACAAAGTGAGTTCCAGGACAGCTAGGGCTACACAGAGAAACCCTGTCTCAAAAAAAAAAACTTTAAAAATAAAAGGAGAGAGAGAGAGAGAGAGAGAGAGAGAGAGAGAGAGAGAGAGAGAGAGAGAGAAGGAAATAAGGAAGGAAGGAAGGAAGGAAGGAAGGAAGGAAGGAAGGAAGGAAGGAAGGAAGGAAGGAAGAATGGAACTAAAATCAAGTAACATTTTGAGAAAACAGTGAGTATATATTACATACTGAGTCACAGTTTTATTTATTGCAAGAAAGCAGTCTGTCATTAGCAACTTATAAAACCTTCCTCTAGTAGACAATGATTAAACTCTTCACTGGATTTAAATGATCAGTACATAGAAAAAGGCAGTGGCAAAGGGAAGGGCAATGTGGAGCCTTGCTGCCTCTGGTCTGGGGATTTCTTCATAAAACACTCGCGGTCATTGGTCTTCCGTCCCTTGGCTTCCAGTATCTTCACATAGTTTTCCAGTTTTCTATCACTGATAGCATTTCCCTTTTTAAGTTCTGTTATTTAAAACTGTATGAGTTTCAACCTCTCATATAATAAATGCTACACATTTTTTAACTTTGTCATGCTTTGTATAGTTTTTGCATTTTACTTTCAGCTATAAATGTTCTCTTCAGGACCTTTCTGGAGCATGGCCTGCACCATGATTGTGAATCTACAGATTAATACCCACTTTAATATGTCAAGATGCTTCCTGCCCATGATACTTGTAGGATTACCACAGTAATCCAGATTTTCTTATGATGCTTCAGCCCTCACAGCCCAAGCCCTGTACAAAAGGTAAGCATGTCCTTCCTTCGAAGGCAGGAACATGTTTTTGAAATAATTAAATCTACAAGTACAGACATATATGTACATACAAATGAAATAAATAATTCATATTGTTAAAATATGAAAATAATATATACGCTATGTAAATAAGCATTTTGTAGCTGCTGGGATAGCTCAGCAGGTGGGCACTGGCACTTCTTTCCATGCTTGGTGGTCTAGCTTTGATCTTGGGAAGCCATGCTAGAAGAAGAAGACCAACTCCTTTCTTCTGATCCTCACAGGTCCACAAACATGTGTATACCTGCACACACAAGCACAAGCACACACATATAACACATGAATTAAGCACAATTAAGTAAATAAATTGTCTTGGGATGTTGTACTTGGTTTGATATTTTGTTGACAGTAAACTAACTACATTCAGTATGTTTGCTTTGTTCTCTCCTTATATGAGTATGTGTATATACATATATACATATGTATGCTTGTGAAATATTCAGGTAAAAACTCGGCATTTTGTTGGGTTTCAGTTCTGCTGCATTATACACATGATGACATGAACATTCTAAAATAAGACTTTGGGTGAGCACTGGGAAGAAACAAATCACCAGGTCGCAGTCTTCACACTCATTTCTATGTGAAACTCAGTTTTCCACTAATAAATTAGGAAGGATTCTGTAGTTCCAGTATGCTAGATACTTCTGCTCTCACCTCATCCTCTCCACCATTGTGTAATAAGCTTTATGTGGACAATGTGTCATGGGCACCCACCCCCTGCTAGGACAAACAAGATAGCCATGTATGATATTTATCAACCTGAAAGATGACATCACAATCTTTAAGGGAGAAAAGATATTCTTCATAATTACTTCTTTCTTCTATATCATGTAGTACAGTAACAGGTAAAAGCGGGTGCTAAAACAATTGATTAATTAGATGCTTAGCTGGAATGAGTGGTGAAGGAGCATTCCCTGAGTGTGAAGTTGTTGCACACTTGCTGTTCTCATCAGCTCCAAATATTTCTTTTCCTAAGTCGGTGAGATAAGAGATCACTTTTAGAATAGTGAATTTCCAGCCTGTTTGATCTCTGAGATAATTGATATCCATCCCTTGACTCCACCTGCATTAATAGTTGCTTCTCATGACACTCAAGCAAAATTAAAAATTCAGTTGTTTCATATTTTCTCCTCATAGTCTGCAGTGACTCCTCATTATAGATGTGTAGAAAGTTGTTTGAGTCAGGAAATATTTAAAAATGGACCCACCAGCTCTCCTGCCCCTGCTGGGGCATCTCCTCAGCTGTCCTGGAGAGCTGTCCCCAACTCTCTAGCCCGTGCGGGCCATCTCTCTGGCAAGGGTCCCAAATACCCCTCGCTTCCATGCAATGCACCTCCAAACCCCATGATCTGCCGCCTCATCACCTAATTACCAGGTAGAATCAATACTTTAATGCTTAATTAACCAATCAGATTTATGTATTACTAATATCTCAATTTACAAGATGTCAATACAATAATTTTAGAGCCAATTGATAATGATAAAAGCTTTATCCCAATGTTTCTAACCTTGTGAAATCTTAGCTTCTCTCTCTCTCTCTCTCTCTCTCTCTCTCTCTCTCTCCAACTCTTAGCTCTGCCCCCTTTCCCTGTCCAATCACAGACCTTCTCAGAATTAAGGTAATTGGACAGGAAAAATCCTGGGACAGATGACTGTAACAAATCATACAGGTTGTATTTTTTCCAATAACTATGTTTCTCACAGTGCTGAAGCCGGCAAGACTAGGGTCAGAATGATACCTAACACTCTCTTTCAGGCTTCATGTCTGAAACTTCATGCTGTGTCCTTACCTTACACTGTTACAAAACGAACCTACCCTTTATTTCTTTTCTTTTTTAAAATTTATTTATTTGTTTGTTTGTATGTTTATATATATATATATATATATATATATTGGTATTTTATTTTTTTTATTCGATATATTTTTCATTTACATTTCAAATGATTTCCACTTTTCTGGCCCCCCACTCCCCAAAAGTCCCATAAGCCCCCTTTCCCTCCCCCTGTTCTCCCACCCACCCCTTCCCACTTCCCTGTTCTGGTTTTGACCTATACTGCTACATTGAGTCTTTCCAGAACAAGGGGCCACTCCTCCATTCTTCTTGTACCTCATTTAATGTGTGGATTATGTTTTGGGTATTCCAGTTTTCCAGGCTAATATCCACTTATTAGTGAGTGCATACCATGATTGATCTTTTGAGACTGGGTTAGGTCACTTAGTCTGATGTTCTCTAGTTCCATCCATTTGCCTAAGAATTTCATGACTTCATCATTTCTAATGGCTGAATAGTACTCCATTGTGTATATATACCACATTTTTTGGCATCCATTCTTCTGTTGAGGGATACCTGGGTTCTTTCCAGCTTCCGGCTATTATAAATAGAGCTGCTATGAACATAGTGGAGCATGTATCCTTATTACATGCTAGGGAATCTTCTGAGTATATGCCCAGGAGTGGTATAGCAGGATCTTCCAGAAGTGATGTGCCCAGTTTTCAGAGGAACCACCAGACTGATTTCCAGAGTAGTTGTCCCAATTTGCAACCCCACCAGCAGTGGAGGAGTGTTCCTCTTTCTCCACATCCTTGCCAACACCTGCTGTCTTCTGAATTTTTAATCTTAGCCATTCTGACTGGTGTAAGGTGAAATCACAGGGTTGTTTTGATTTGCATTTCCCTAATGACTAATGAAGTTGAGCATTTTTTAAGATGCTTCTCCGCCATCCCAAGTTCTTCAGGTGAAAATTCTTTGTTTAACTCTGTACCTCATTTTTAATAGGGTTATTTGGTTTTCTGGGGTCTAATGTCTTGAGTTCTTTGTATATATTGGATATTAGCCCTCTATCTGATGTAGGGTTGGTGAAGATCTTTTCCCAATTTGTTGGTTGCTGATTTGTCCTTTTGATGGCGTCCTTTGCCTTACAGAAACTTTGTAATTTTATGAGGTCCCATTTGTAAATTCTTGCTCTTAGAGCATACGCTATTGGTGATCTGTTCAGAAACTTTCCCCGTGTACAGATGTCCTCAAGGGTCTTCCCCAGTTTCTTTTCTATTAGCTTCAGAGTGTCTGGCTTTATGTGCAGGTCCTTGATACATTTGGAGTTGAGCTTAGTACAAGGAGACAAGGATGGATCAATTCGCATTCTTCTGCAGGCTGACCTCCAGTTGAACCAGCACCATTTGTTGAAAAGGCTATCTTTTTTCCATTGGATGTTTTCAGACCCTTTGTCAAGGATCAAGTGGACATAGGTGTGTGGGTTCATTTCTGGATCTTTAATCCTGTTCCAATGATCCGCCTGCCTGACACTTTACCAATACCATGCAGTTTTTAACACTATTGCTTGGTATTATTGCTTGAGGTCAGGGATACTGATTTCCCCAGAATTGCTTTTGTTTTTGAGAATAGTTTTAGCTATCCTCAGCTTTTTGTTATTCCAGATGAATTTGAGAATTGCTCTTTCTAACTCTATGAAGAATTGAGTTGGGATTTTGATGGGTATTGCGTTGAATCTGTATATTGCTTTTGGAAAAATGGCCATTTTAACTATATTAATCCTGCCAATCCATGAGCATGGGAGGTTTTTCCATTTTCTGAGGTCTTCTTTGATTTCCTTCTTCACAGTCTTGAAGTTCTTGTCATACAGATCTTTCACATGTTTGGTAAGAATCACCCCAAGATACTTTATACTGTTTGTGGCTATTGTGAAGGGTGTCATTTCCCTAATTTCTTTCTCAGCCTGCTTATCCTTTGAGTATAGGAAGACTACTGATTTGCTTGAGTTGATTTTATAACCTGCCACTTTGCTGAAGTTGTTTATCTGCTGTAGGATTTAGTTAACTAGTGGAGTTTTTTTGGGTCACTTAGGTATACTATCATATCATCTGCAAATAATGATAGTTTGACTTCTTTTCCAATTTGTATCCTTTTGACCTCCTTATGTTGTCTAATTGCCTGATCTGGTACCTCAAGTACAATATTGAAAAGATAAGGAGAAAGGGGGCAGCCCTGTCTGGTCCCTGATTTTAGTGGGATTGCTTCAAGTTTCTCTCTTCAAGTTTCTCTGTTTAGGTATGGGCCGTGAATTCTTGTTCTTTCCAAGACTTTAAGCATGAAAGGATGCTGAATTTTGTCAAATGCTTTTTCAGCATCCAATGAAATGACCATGTGATTTTTTATTTTGAGTTTGTTTATGTAGTGGATTTCATTAATGGATTTCTGTATATTGAACCAACCCTGCATCCCTGGGATAAACCCTACTTGATCATGGTGGATGATCGTTTTTTTATGTGTTCTTGGATTCGGTTGGCAAGAATTTTATTGAGTATTTTTGCATTGATGTTCATAGGGAAATTGGTCTGAAGTTCTCTTTCTTTGTTGGATCTTTGTGTGGTTTTGGTATCAGCGTAATTGTAGCTTCGTAGAAGGAATTGGGTAGTGTTCCTTCTGTTTCTATTTTGAGGAATAGTTTGAAGAGTGTTGGTGTTAGGTCTTCTTTGAAGGTCTGATAGAATTCTGAACTGAAACCATCTGGTCCTGTGATTTTTTTGGTTGGAAGTCTCTCTATGATCCCTTCTATTTCTTTAGGGGTTATGGGACTGTTTATATGATCTATTTGGTCCTGATTTAATTTTGGTATTTGTTATCTGTCTAGGAAATTGTCCATTTCCTCCAGATTCTCCAGTTGTGTTGAGTATAGGCATTTGTAGTAGGATCTGATGATTTTTTGAATTTCCTCAGTTTCTGTTGTTATATCCCCCTTTTCATTTCTAATTTTGTTACTTTGGATACTTTCTCTGTGCCCTTTGGTCAGTCTGGCTAAGGGTTTATCTATCTTGTTGATTTTCTCAAAGAACCAGCTCCTGGATTCGATGATTCTTTGTATGGTTCTCTTTTTTTCCATCTGATTGATTTCAGTCCTGAGTTTGATGATTTCCTGTCTTCTACTCCTCCTGGGTGAATTGGCTTCTTTTTGTTACAGGGCTTTCAGGTGAATCGTTAAGCTGCTAGTGTATGCTCTCTCCATTTTCATTTTGGAGGCACTCAGGGCTATGAGTTTTCTTCTTGGCACTGCTTTCATTGTTTCCCAAAGATTTGGGTATGTTGTGCCTTCATTTTCATTAAATTCTAAAAAGTCTCTGATTTCTTTCTTTATTTCTTTTTTGGCCAAGGTGTCATTGAGTAGAGTATTGTTCAGCCACCATGTGTATGTGGGCTTTCGGTTGTTTTTGTTGCTATTGAAAATCACTCTTACACCATAGTGATCTGATAGGAGGCATGGGATTAGTTCGATCTATATATTTGTTGAGATCTGTCTTATAACCGATTATATGGTCGATTTTTGAGAAGGTACCATGAGGTGCTGAGAAAAAGGTATATTCTTTTGCTTTAGGGTGAAATGTTCTATAAATATCAGTCAAATCCATTGGTGCAAAGCTTCAATTAGTTTTACTGTGTTCCAGTTTAGTTTCTGTTTTCCTGATTGTTCCATTGAGGAGAGTGGAGTGTTGAAGTCACCCACAATTATTGTGTTAGGCAATGTGTGCTTTGAGGTTTAGTAAAGTTTCTTTTACAAATGAGGGTGCCCTTGCATTTGGCGCATAGATGTTCAGAATTGAAATTTCTTCTTGCTGGATTTTTCCTTTGACCAGAAAGCAGTGTCCTTCTGTGTATCTTCGGCATCTGAGATTCTTTCTTCCATCTCTTGTATTCTGTTGTTGATATTTGCATCTATAGCCCTTGATTTCTTCTCAAGGTTTTCTATCTCCAAAGTTGTCTCCCTTTGTGATTTCTTAGTTGTTTCTACTTCTGTTTTTAGATCCAGGATGCTTTTGCTCAGTTCCATCATTTGTTTGTTTGTGTTTTCCTTTAATTCTTTAAGAGATTTTTGTGTTTCCTCTTTCATGACTTCTGCCTGTTGACTCAACTTCTCCTGCATTTAAGTTTTTTTGCGTTTCTTCTTTATTGGCTGGTATTTGAGCCTCCTGTGAGGCTCGAGGGCTATTTCCGCAACACTGGATGGTTGGGTTTCCCTTGTCACGGATTGCTGATGTGTTGTCCTCCTCTTGGGTGCCCTTGCAGCCCTAGTGTGCTTTGCCCCAGATTTTCTCTGTGAATCAGGTGGTGCCCGTTTGCTCCTTCAGGGAGTGCTGATGGTGTATGCTGCCGGACCTTTTCTGAGTGATGATCACTCTGCTGGGCAGCAGATCTCCCAACCGGGTTGGTACACACAAGGCTAGCCTAGCTGCTCAGGCCCGGAGTCTAGGCAAAAGCCTGGCAGGCCAAAGCTCGAGCAAAGTTCCCCTCAGGCTATGAGTGTTAACTGGTTTTTTCAGGTGAACAGGATGGTGGTGTGCAGCATGCTCCCTGAAAGTTCCGGGAGAGTCTGCTGGGCTAACAACCTCCTGGCCGGGTTGGCACACAGATGGCCCACCGAGCAGCCCAGGTCCTGGGCACAGTCCAGGGCCTGTTGGGCCTAGACCCCCGCTATGTTAGCCTCAGGCTATGACTATTAGCGGGCTTTGCCTGCTAGAACTCTCTGGCGTCCATTAGCCAAAATGGTGGGGTGCATCCTGGCCGGGCAAACAACCTCCTGGCCAGGTTGGCACCCCGATGCCCCCCAACAGCCCAGGGCCTAGGTGCAGTTCAACGCCCATCAGGCTTAGACCCCCACGATGTTGGCCTCCAGTTATGTTTGTGTACCTCAGGTGTCTGATTTCTCTGTCCCAGAACCAAGATGGAGGCGAGTCTCTCATAACTGACTCACGTGGGAGGCAGATTTCTGATGTGGCTTCTGTGCTGTGAAATGTGCTGTAAATCTGCTGCCGCTTGCAGCCCGGCTGGCCAGTGATGGTCGGTGGTAGTGGGCACAGGGCCTGCCTGGACCCTGTCACCTTGGTTCCAATGCTGATGGCCCTTCCTCTGGGTAAGCCGTTGCTGCTGTTGCTGCTGCCTCCGCTGCTGCCTCCAGTATTCTATTTCTTTTCTTCTCAGAAAATTGACAACATTTTATAACACTTAGTTTGACCAAACTATTTGCCAATGCATGTACGTACCAACAAATACCACAAAATAGCATATAGATGGACTTTGTACCAAATTTTTAGGACAAAAAATTTCAGTCAATAAAAAGACAGTCACAAAATGCAACCAGTCATGTACTTCTGAGCTATTCTTTCTGCATTGTACATTGCTCAGCTTCGTTCAGCCTTTCAGGGTCTTTACTCCTACTCAAACCTGGTCTGCTTTCCCATTTTGCATATTTGGCATGAGCTTATACTGCACCCAGAAATATGGTCATGTAAATATCTTCATTCATTACCTTCTCTTCCAAAGTTACTTACTGTTTCTCTACAAACTTACCTCTTTGTGAACTCCTAGGAACATGAAGTTACTTTTGTCAGTTTGGATTATCTTTTGTGCAAACTAAATAATATAACTTGTTCAGTGTGCAGTATGTGTTTGTTTTTCTCAAGCACCCCAGCACCTCCAGGCTAGAATATTTAATTGTTTGGTAAGTATTTGTTACAGGAGATAATGAATATTTATTATTACATATATTATAACATCAACATTTTATTGTGCTATAGTTGTCTCACATATTTGCAAAATAATATTAATTCGATGCCATAGAAAGTGAAATCACGAAGTTAAGAACATTGCTCATGGCTACACTAAAAATTAATACTAGTCTTGCTAATTAGCAAGTTTGGGCTTCACACCAGGGTCTTTTCCTTTCAAAAGCTCAACTGTTTTTCTTTGTATCATGCTGAGATATGAATGGAATGAAAATAATTTAACAATTTTCTAACAATTTTACAATCAAAATTGATGTTAGCTTATGGTCTGCATTGGTCTTTGAAATAAAGAAGCAATCCTCAGGCTAAAACTCTTTAAAGTCACACAGTACATTAGAGTATGTTTAGTTTGTTTAATTCAAGGGCTAAAAACTTTGCAACTCAGTCTGTTTCTCTGCCACATTGAGGTACAAATACCCTACAAACAGGAACCAATTATACTCTGATTTGCAGGTAGCCTCAACCTTGACATTTGGTGAATGGTATGGAAAGTTTAACCTTCAATGACCTGTGTTCTCAAGCTTGTTTGTTGGTCTTTCCATATGCCTCCATTCTGAGTGTGTCAAACAATCTCTAAAGTGTTAAATTTCACTTGAAATATCTCAGAACTGAAGATGAGACTTCCGGCCTAGAACTTGGAATTAAGTGGCTCTAACATTCACTACATGCTGACTAGGTTGTTGTTTCTAACATATTTGATCTCATCAACTCCACTCTTTTTCCCATTGCCCCCCTAAAGATAATTAATAAATCCTAGCTTAGTGCTGGACTCAGTTTCTAAGTTCTTCATTTTTTGTTAATTGACTGAATAATGGTTTAAAAGAAGAGAAGGGGAGATGACTCTGTAGATAAAACATTTCCCTTACAATCATAAGTACATGAAATTAGATTTCTAGATTCTGGTTAAGTCCAGATAGAGTTCAAGAATCCCTAGAAGTTCTGTGCCAGCTAGCCTAGCCCATGTAGCAGTAAACAACTTCATAACTTGTCTCAAACAAAGTTGAAGAGAAGGACCAGGACCTAAGGTTTCGTCACATCTACATGTCTGTGCACACACACACACACACACCAGATTTTAAAAACTGGATGTTTTATCTCTCTTTGGATGATAATGCCATTAATTAATGACCTGTAGAGCTCTGCCTTTGACTAAATACATGAGCACTTAAGGATTACTGTTTGTTTTTGTTAAGCACATAATAATGGAAAATATGTCTCTGTTTCAAAATTGAATACAGTAGATAACCAATATAAGTCAAGCATTGGCAAAATGCTCTTAGTTAATCCATGTTAAGCATTGGTAAGAATTAGAATTATGTGGGGATGGTAGTGAAGTTTAATATCTCACTCCAATGACAGAACACTTGACAAGACAACTTCAAACAGGGAAATTTGTTTGAGCTAATGGTATTGGGGGTATATTTCCTGATAGTCAGGAAGGCCTAGCATCAGGATAAGAAGCAGGTGGTTCCATATAGGTACGATGAAGAGGTAAGTGAAATGTGAATGTTGGTGCTTACTGACTTTCTTCTTATTTGGTACAGGACCCAAGACTATAATGTCCAGCCCATAGCCAGGCTGAACTTTTTTTATTTAGTTAAACCTTCCAGGAAACATTATTTCAGATATGTCAGATCTGGGCAGAGCTTTGTTTCCATGGCAAATTCTAAACTCAGTGAAGTTGACAGTGAAGGTTAACAATTACAAGAAGAAAGAACATCTGAGTGATCCCTCCAAACTTCAAATTATTTCTCCAAATTTCCATTTGTGTTCACATGGAAATTAATACAAACCAAAAATAGTGAATTAACAGAGCTTTGTAGTAAATGTAGAATATAGCACAGACTACATATCCTAATTTAGGGATTTAATCTTATGTAAAATTTTAATAGCTATCAATAAATTCAGATAATTAGCATTAATCTGGAAGAATATTCAAATATAGAAGTTCACGTTTACAGTTCAGTTTGGCAATGATAGTATACATAAGTGTTATTTTGAATTCTGTCATTAAAACTGTACTTCCTCAAGGTGTTTTTGTATCTTTCCACTTAATTTGACTTTTTATTGAGGTTAGCTTCTTGATTGATTTCACAACCTCCAGGGAGGTGTTGAGCGTAGAACAAGCACAATGAACAACTCAATTGTAGCTCTGCTAAATTCATCTTCAATTTGACATTTATCATCATCTGTTTTTTTCTTTCAGTTTGAGGATTAATTGATGATTTTTCTTTTCATTTTCTATGTCTCCAAGATCATCTTTTACTGCTCACAAAACACATTTAGAAAAATTTTTGTAAGCAGAGATTTTCTCTAATAAGTCAGCCTCTGATTCTCTGTGTGTGTGTGTGTGTCTGTGTGTGTCTGTGTGTGTATGTGTGTGCACAATAAATATAAAATTTAACTTTCATTACATTGAATACTAAACAAATAACAGAAAGAATAGTTTTATAAGAAATAAAAATACCTAGTATGCATGATGAAACATAACTTTAATCCTAGCACAGAGAAGACAAAGGCAAATGGATCTCAGTTAGTCTGCATACCAGGCACCAGGCTTATTATATATATCATACACAATATAGTATATAATGTAATATAATTACATTTTATATACTATATATGTATACAATGTGTTTATACTTAGATTTTATATGTAAATTTATTTTCATGAATAGAAGGAAATCTTTGAATATTTACACAGTCCTAATAATTACAAGAATCCATGATTAAAGATTTTTTCAAAACAGGTATTCATTTTTAATTTATATGTATGTTCAGTTTAACTAAACATAGGTACATATTACAAGTATCTGTAGATGCACGAAGAAGGCATCACATCCCCTAAAACTGGAGTAAAATATAATTGTGATCCACTGTGTAGGTGCTGAGAACAGACTTCAAGTCCTCTAGTGTGATGTGCTCTCAGTCACTGATCTGTCCCTAATATACTAATTAAATAGTGTAAAAATAGATAGTTTCAGCTATTTTGAGTTGAGAAATTAATTAGTGGTGAAATATCAACGATCAGAAGATGAACCATAAAAATAATTTACAGACAGCCCAGGATGATTGTTTGTAAAATAGCTTGCCATGCTACTCATTAATCTGTCTTTTATGCATGCATCCAAACACCTATTCATTTACAGAAAAATGATTAAAAACAATTAAGCCAGGAATAGTGGTCTAAAGTCACAGAATCATAAGTTGTAAGTTAACATGTTCTTGATAGTGGAAGTTCTATCTACCAACCACTCCCTTCCCTCAAAATAACTGAGTGGATTGAAAAATAATGCCTACATTTTAATGTTCAAAAGGCTCTTCACATAAGACACTATGTGTTACTGGATTTCAGCTGTGTAATAAAAAATATATTGAAGTTTAGCAGCAGGCAAATAAGAGGACTGAAGAAGCCCAGAACCATGCAGGGAGTATATGGTAAGCATGGTAATTCTACCTGGCTAATTTAAGGTTATTGTGCCATTGAGTTAATGATTACACAGGATTTATATCCACAAGTCTATATGCTTTAATAAAAGGCAGACATGCCATTCAACGAAATAGGAAAACCTCAAGAAATACTGGATTGTGAATCATCTTTTATTCTTAATGCCAGTGCAAAGGACCATGATTATCTACAAAGATTAATAACATATGTGACTCTAGCTTCAGACCAAAATCTAGCAATGCATGTAAGGTATTATTGAACAGAGTCTGATAGATTATAAATGGAGTTTCAGAAGCTTGAGAGGTCAAAGCTCTTTCAATAGAAGGAAGCCGTCTTCTAGAAGAGTTTCAAATACACTTTTCTGTTCACTCTGTTTTACCTTTAATTTGCAATTAATTTGATGGGGGTAAGATTGTATTGTGGCATTTATTCAATAGAAATTGATTGAGTGTATACCATTACAGAAGCCCTATTTTAATCAGTAGGGCTATAACAAGAAAAGACAGACTGCAGCCTAAAATCCTAGTACTGCAAGAAGATCAGAAAAAATAAATGAAGTAACCTTGAACTAAATAATTTAAAAATCATATATTTGAACTATGACATATTTATAGCTAAGAATGCATTTGAGGTGTTATAGATTCAGCAGTCAGGAAAATCACAAAATAAACACAAAAAATTCTTTCTTTTGGATGCATGTTATTTTCTAATCACATGAAGAACCAAACAATCATGAACATGGACCACAGAGCTTCTTGTAAGATAACAGTAAAAATATTGGAAACTACCATAAAAGTGTTTATTAGTTTCTAAGGAAGCAGCTGAATGGATAGTGCTAACCTCAGTCATCCATTTTCTTCACAACTAGTGTTGATACAATGTGGGAAGACTAAAGTCCTGGAAAAGCTAAGAAGTAGCTACATGATTCCTAAAGCTGTGATGTACCAGAGGCAACACCATACCTTGCTCTTCCAAGGATCTGTCTAGCATTGAAGGCCATAGTATAACTCAAGATACACATAGAAGAAGTGGTACAAGCAGTTAATTAATTATGGACACAGCATGGGTCACCTTCTACAGTGTAGAGTGGCCACAACCTTGACACATAAGACTCCTGCAACAGGATACTTGAGTTTTAATTGACTAGGTAGGAAAAGAAAACTAAGCACCTAAAGTGTGATATACCATGTAGTTGACAAGGATAATTTACTGAATGAAATAAAACATAAGTTGAAGGCAATGTTTTCAGGTTAAAACTAAAGTATCTGTACATTCATGATTCTTCAAATTATTAAATATGAGTCTTGCCAAGACAAATACAGTTGTGAGGAAATATATTAGGATTTACAGTGAATAATAATGTTATAGGTAAAAAGGAAGTACACTCACATAGTATTGCTGTTAGAAATTTTCAGAGACAAACTATTCATCACGTCCAAGCACATCCATGTAGTTCATATTAGGCTGAAGTATTTTTTTGTACATAGAAAATAATAAAGGCCAAATGTATTATGAGGAAATCAAAATTTTATCATGTGGGTCAACAGTGAGACCACTGTGGGTTCAGCTATTATTTTTCTCATAATTATAAGTCACCTATGATGTTAGTAAAATCACTTTATTCTTTCTCTGCTTCTTTGGACCTTGGGGTAGTTGAATTTTTCATGTTTTTTTGCTTTGTTTTTTGTTTCTTTCTCTGTAAAATGGACTCAGAAGGTAAAAGCTCCTGATACTAGGAAAACTTCTTTCCCTCAGTCAGAGATTTTAATGTTGGGTCACTTTGACTTTGCTGCACAAGACTCTTTTCAGGAAGGGTAAGGATTTAATTTGGCTCAGTTTCATAGGGCTTATATCATGATTCTCTGGATTCACTGCTTTGGGCTGAAGTGTTATGATTTAACACTATTGGAGAGAAGGCTGCTCCTCTGGTATCTATCATGATGATGTATGAAACTGCTTAGCATGTCATCAAGGTAAGAATGCATCAGTGGAAACATTTTGATTTTGTCATAGTTCTTAGGACTAGATATCTCTGGAGACTGACAATAGATAGGACCAAGTTTTTGGCACAGTATACTTATGGGAGAGGTTATATTCACATTACACCAAATTCACTAACTATAAATAAAAGTTGGTGTTGCTTTATTCTACTTATATTTAAATTTTTCATTATGGCCATTTAAATAGGAATTATATATATATATATATATATATATATATATATGATCTAAATTTAAAGTTCTACTAGACAGTTGCCTTTATATAAATACAAATTAATAGCATTAAAACACCATGGCTCTTGTGTGTATTTTTATTCTTTATTTGGTTATACAACCTAAAAAAGCTAACAGGAGGTTAAACTTCTTTCAGCACATTTTACATTTTAAACATAAATATTTTTATGTAGATCAATAATATTATATGTACTTCTTCAGATATTTTCATACAAAAACACAATAAAAGAGATTTAAAAGCTAATAATTGGTATTTTTTTCTCTTAATTTTATAGAAATCTAGAACTATATAAATTATATACCTTCCAGGATTTAAATTTCCCATAACCCATGTTCTTATCATTTGAAATTTTTAAGTATAATTGTGAACATATCAAAGTAGAGTCCTAAACACTATTTAAATTTCTGGCCAACTTCTTGTTCTTGTTGTATGTCTTCATGTTTCTCACTGAATGGCATTTACCTCTCCATATTGCATTTGACTGAGGGCTTAGTCATGCAAAAGTTTATCTTTTGTTGTAAGGTGAGAGACTAGAAGAAAATATATCCACTCTATATGTGTGTATGTGGTAGGTTTACACATTTCAAAAGAAGACAAGAAGAAAAAGTATCAATTGTTTGCCCCGGAATGCAATTTAAATTTGTAACATGTATAATACTTTAATCTGTGTTAGTAGTCTTATCTAGCTTCCAATACATATTGCATCTGAAATTATGTAGATTTTTTTATAAAAATATAAAATAATCTGGCAAGCAAAGGCAAAGGGTGGAGCTCTACTTCAATATAAAGTACTTAACAGATATGGGCTTCTCCACCTTAAAAAATGTTCAACATTAGTCATTAGGGAAATGCAAATCAAAACAACCCTGAGATTTCACCTTACACCAGTTAGAATGGCTAAGAATAAAAACTCAGGAGACAGTAGGTGTTGGCAAGGATGTGGAGAAAGAGGAACACTCATCCATTGCTGGTGGGAATGCAAGTTGGTACAACCACTCTGGAAATCAGTCTGGCTGTTCATCAGAAATCTGGGCATAACACTTCTGGAGGACCCTGCAATACCACTCCTGTGCATACACCCAGAGGATTCCCCAGCATGCAATAAGGACACATGCTCCACTATATTAACAGCAGCCCTATTTATAATAGCCAGAAGCTGAAAAGAACCCAGATGTCCCTCGATGGATGAATAGATACAGAAAATGTGGTATATTTACACAATGGAATACTACTCAGCAATTAAAAACAATGAGTTCATAAAATTTTTAGGCAAATGATTGGATCTGGAAAATATCATCCTAAGTGAAGTAACCTAATCACAAAAGAACACACATAGAATACAGTCACTGATAAGTGTATATTAGCCCAGAAGCTCTGAATACCCAAGACACAATTCCCATATCAAATGACTCCCAAGAAGAAGGAAGGAAAGGTTCCAGATCCTGAAAAGGCTTGTCCCAGCATTGTAGGGGAGTACCAGGACAGAGAAGTAGGAGGGGGTTTATAGGGGAATGGGCAGAGGGAAGAGAGCTTAGGGAACTTATGGGGAGAGGGGAACCGGGAAAGGGAAAATCATTTGGAATGAAAACATAGAATATAAAAAATAAAAAATTATAATAAAAAAACAGGTATGAGCTTCTCATTAAAAAATTGTCTAAAAATCAAACAAGAAGATAATCTTTCCTTTGTTTTATTTCAAAGTTCTCTACACCCATATGATACAGGGTTTCATTCATGTTTCCTCAAAGTAATAATATATGCATTAGATGAATAAATGAGAACTTGTATTTACTGCTAATGAATGAATAAGAGAATTTAAGCAATGAAGGGAAAGAGGATTCATTTTGTACAGTGGTGATAAAAGTCAGTTATTTGCTTTAGAATAAAGCCTAAAATAGAGCAAAACAATAATCCCAGGCACTATCATTATGAACATCACTTATTGTAACATTATCATCCTGAGAAAAATTAAAGGGCATGTTGTGGTTGGGCCTGGTGCTGTTCTTGTGAACGAACTCCCTAAGGAATAAAGGAGCCAATCACTGCGTGGGTAGGTGGAAAGAAAAGGAGCAGAAGAGAGATTGGACGGAGATAGCATGAGGACAAGATGTAGGTATGAGTGTTTCCGGGTTTCAGTGATAGATCAGTCAAGATTTGCCACTGGAGGGTTTAGATTTAATAAGACAAGATTAGGATTTTAGTTACTGTGCCCAGCGATTGAGTTACTGTTGTCTCTGAACTAAGTTTGTGTTGTGTTGTGTGGCAGCCATCTGCCATCAGCAAGGGAACTTAGTGAACTCAGTGGAAAGATTTTGGAACTCTGAGTCAGAATCTTCACAAGATAAAACAGGTGGGCTGTTGCCTGCCAGTGCGTGGCCAGCCAGGCCACGAGGGCACAGACTTGCCAGTGGTAGCATGGGAAACGTGCTGTTCTTTTTTAATATTTCCTGCAACAAGGACAGAAATCAACAGACAAGAAAAAGCAAACACATCTCTTCTGTCTATCCACCAGTGCTCTTCCCATGTTTCTTCAGGATTCAGCCACACCTCTATGCTGTAACCTTTGCCCTTTCCTGTGAGGTGAGGCTGAGGCTCTAGGCCTGCATGGCTTGGATTCCTGCATCTCTGACCTCCCTGTGAGTCTCTGTACAGAAAGAGAAAATCAGTGACAAGGAGCTGTGAAAGGAATGGTTTCCAGCTACATCTCCACGTGATCTACTGGCTCAACATGATTTGTCTGTAGCAACATCTCACTTTCTGAATCATAGGTTATCACCGTGTGTATGATGAGATGTAAGGACGCAGAATCTTCCAACTTTCTACTGAGATTGTACACTTCAGAAGAAAAAATGCAAAGTTTATGTAAAAAAATTATTATTAATTAATACAAACAACTATGGATAGATATAAATAGGAATGCAGGATGGCTCTTCCATTGAAACTATAGATCCTATAGAAACAGGTGATTTGATGATGCGAACATAGATAGTATACATTCTGATAAGTAGTGTCCAGAAAAAAATGGTACATGATATAGACAATAAACCAAACAAAGACACTACAGATATTAATACTTATGCTACAGATGATATAGGCTTAGATAATATAAATACATAAATATAATAAATATTAGGTGGAGAATTAGATATAGTTATATCTAGAGATGTAAACACTTGATGGAGAGATTATGGTAGCACTAGCTAGAGATTTAAAATCTAATATCATGACATATAGACTTTCTGGCAGGTTAGGAACAGCGACATGAGCACACCTGTATATAAACATGAACGCAAATAAGTATATTGGCAGTAATGAAAAATGTTCAAAGTACTGTAAGCTAGTTTTTAGTCCCTTAAATGTCCTTGAAATAGACATTGCATATTTACTAATAAAGTTAACACACAAATTGACCTAAAGGAATCCAGATATCAGGCATTGATAATCATAAACAGGAGTCTCTCTGTTTCACATGTTGGGCTTGCTATTTATTATACACTATCACAGGCAATGTGTACATAAAAACAGGTCCCAAAATTAGTGTTAAATTAAGTGAAGAAATCGAGCATTTAAAAATTAGATAACTTGATTAATAATACCGGTGGAGTTTGTGTCTGAGGCTCTGAATTATTGTTCTACAATCTGCAAGTCTCATACTTTTATATTTTATATATATTTTATAGTTTTATATTTACTTCAGTGTGTTAAAAATGGCATTCTTTGTAAGTCTTGAATAGAGATGAAGCCCTACTATGGTTTGAATTCATCATTGAATCATTTTTACATGGCTATTGCATTTTAAGAGCATTTTTAAATTAATTATATTTTATCTAATTACATATAACATAGTTTTGCAAGCAGTGAGAATCAGTGCCCATCTCCTTTTAAGTATCAATAGATAGTTGGACAATAAAGGCTACCTTCTCCAGACACCTTCCTCTTGCTTTTGAATATTCATCTAGTATAGGAAGACAAGAGATTTAAATTAATTGATGTGGATTTTTTTATATTTGCAAGTATCTCATTCGTCTTCTGTCACAGCTAGAAGGCTGGTGTCCCTTCTAGAAATAACTCCCTTGTATGTTACAGGACTTTAGTAACCAAGCATATTTAATCTATCTGATACAGTATATTTCTTCTCATTTTTCTCACTTAATATATTTCACCCAAATTCTAACTCATGTGAGTAAAACAGTTACTGCATTGCAAGTTTTATGTATAGATACTAATAGAATAAGATAAGAATGAGAATATGAAAAGAAATAAAGCCAGCTCATTTGCAATGCTAAATAAACAGCTTGTTGTTTTATTACATAATATAGAAGTGGAACAATTTTGACCGAATAACTCGTATCAAAAGTAGCATTCACCTTGTTTATAAAACACACATCAAAGAATAGTTAGAAGAAAGAAGTTTAATGGAATCTGGGTTCCAAGAAAATCAAACATTTTTCTCCTTAAGAAAGAAGAAAAGACACTCTTGTCCAATCCTTGTACATTTTTAATTAATGACTATGGAAATATGGTATGAAACTCTAGAATTCAGGAAATAAAAACATAATTAAGAGTGCAAATTATCATGTTGCAGAATGACAATACTTTCGTCACCAAAAAGTCATTTGGCCTTTTAGGTCTTGACGCATCCATATAACAAATAAACTGGAATAGAGGCAAGACCTGCCTTTGAAGGGCAAGACTGCTGAAACCTCTGAAGTGTGTTACATGCATTCTCACAAATGTAGACACACCACACAGAGAGACACAGACACGTATAACCACATGTATACTCACGTACAAACACTCCCTACAGGTATAATATTAAACTCTAAAGAAGGCTTTGCTTGAGTGAACTTTAGCCTCCATGTGGTCTTTGTTTCAGGTAAAGGGGATTGAGTTGGAAAAAATAAAAAACAAAACAAAACGGTTTTTAGAGTTTCTACCCATATCGTCAGCTGTGAGTTGCAGAGTGTCACCACAAGGTAAGAACCATAGATGCAGTAGATCTAGGCAATGACATCAATGTAGAGATGCCCAGCTCCAGACAGCAGGAGAATGAAGGATGTGCAAGATGCTAAAAAGCCCCAAGTCCCCACAGCATAGAATCTTCCCCTGCAGGCTGCTGACACTCAGCTATGGTCAACAAGCATCTGCCTTATCAGGAAGTTCCAGCTTTGAAAGCTTGTCTCTGACCATCATTGGTTCTCATGACATTGGACTAAGATGCTTTGTGCTTGGAAAGCCAAACTGTGAGCTGCTGGAACTCACAGTCACCAACACAAGGAGAGATTTTTCTAGTTTGCTTCTTAGTTACTGTGATAAAACCCCTATCACCGAAAGAAGCCTGGAGAGGATAGGGTTATTTTGTTGAGACGTCCATGTCACTGTACAAAAAACAGGGAAGTCAGAGAAGGAATTCAACAGGAACTAGCACTGAAACATGGAAGAATGTTGCCTCCCAGCTCACTTACTGGCTGCTGCTTACCCTCTGCTTTGCTTTACTTTCTAACACTTTTATCCAAACTGGGTCCACATGCTTAAGGAACTGCTTTGATTACATATTAAGTTTCATTTGTTTGCCTGAATATTTTCCTTTTCTTTCTAAAGCATAAATTGTTTTGCTTGTGGTGAAACCCTGAAAACATTTTACCAAACTAGTACTTAATAAAAGTTAATAACTTTATACCACATGTAAGGAATATATATACTCTTCTTCAAAATTATACTCATCAGATAGGATTATCTGCCATATTAATATGAAAGAAGAGCTGAGACTTTTTAATCTCTTTGTTTGCAAGGTATATTCACTTAGTACTGTGAATTGCTTCCACTGTCATGAAACACCCAAGAAATGCAAACATACTATGATCACACTTACTTCTTAAATTGATACTAATTTCAGTGATGTGAGTTGGCCTCCATAGTAAACACAGAGACAACTTATGTTTGCACTACAGTATGCTGGAAGGAGAAATTTTTAATTTGAAATTATAGTCTCTCTTTATGAGCATAGCATTGGAAACATAATCATTCAATCACCAAGACTACATTTCCTACATGTATAAAATAATTATATAAAAAGAAAATTTAAAGAATGGTATACAAACTAAAACAGGAAGAGCCTGCAAAGGAGGCTTGCTTCAGAAATAGAAAGGTTCAATTGCAATAAGAGAAGAATAGGTTCAAATTCATAAGATGCATGTAGGAGCAGAGCACCAATGTATCTTTCTTCATCTACGTCCACTGAGGTATGACTGGCACAGTTTAGTAGAAATAGAACCAAATCAAAGGTCACAGAAAGAACACTTCACACTCAGACATTGGTGTCAGAAAGAATTCTTCAGTAAATAGAAGCACAGATTCTTGAAGGAATAGCTTGTTCTTTGGCTAAGAAAGAAAATGTACACAATTAGTTAAGAGCATTTCAGAAGGGTAGAAGAAGTCTGTCCAAAGAAAAGAAATGTAATATGGTTGTAAAAGTTATGAATACTTTTTGAGGGACAAACATTAACAAATGAACATATAATGAGAAGAGGGAACACTATTTGAGTGAGCCAGTGAAGTATTGGATTATATGAAAATGTACAGTAAATGTCTCTGAATCCATCTTGCTATAAATAAATGATCTATCTCATAAATTTGAGCAAAGAAGCAATGTTTCTATTCAAAAGAATTACAAAGAATGCTGTGCATTTGTTCTCATGAGCCTGAGAATGTTAGCATGTATCTCCCAACTCCCTAAGTGAACTTTGATTATAATAACTCTCCTTCAAAGAGTAGAAAGAGAATGATGGACTTGTACACATTTAGAAGTAAGATGCATGGCATGTATTATATACACCAGTTGATCAAGTTCATCATCAAAAAAACGAAAAACCAAAAACAAACAAACAAAAAACCTTGACAGAGAAGATGTGCCTTGGCTCTGAAATAGATGTGGTTAGATGATGCTTCAAATGTCTAAAATGATGCTCAAGAAGATCCAGAAATGGACCCACACACCTATGGCCACTTGATTCTGGACAAAGGGGCTGAAAACATCCAATGGAAAAAAGATAGCCTTTTCAACAAATGGTGCTGGTTCAACTGGAGGTCAGCATGCAGAAGAATGCGAATTGATCCATCCTTGTCTCCTTGTACTAAGCTCAAATCCAAATGGATCAAGGACCTCCACATAAAGCCAGACACTCTGAAGCTAATAGAAAAGAAACTGGGGAAGACCCTTGAGGACATCGGTACAGGGAGAAAGTTTCTGAACAGAACACCAATAGTGTATGCTCTAAGATCAAAAATTGACAAATGGGACCTCATAAAATTACAAAGTTTCTGTACAGCAAAGGACACCATCAAAAGGACAAATCGGCTACGAACAAATTGGGAAAAGATCTTCACCAATCCTACATCAGATAGAGGGCTAATATCCAATATATATAAAGAACTCAAGAAGTTAGACTCCAGAAAACCAAACAACCCTATTAAAAAATGGAGTACAGAGTTAAACAAAGAATTCTCACCTGAAGAACTATGCATGGCGGAGAAGCATCTTAAAAAATGCTCAACTTCATTAGTCATTAGGGAAATGCAAATCAAAATAACCCTGAGATTTCACCTTACACCAGTTAGAATGGCTAAGATTAAAAATTCAGAAGACAGCAGGTGTTGGAGAGGATGTGGAGAAAGAGGAACACTCCTTCACTGCTGGTGGGGTTGCAAATTGGTACAACCACTCTGGAAATCAGTCTGGCGGTTCCTCCAAAAATTGGGCACCTCACTTCCAGAAAATCCTGCTATACCACTCCTGGGTATATACCCAGAGGATTCCCCACCATGTAATTAGGATACATGCTCTACTATGTTCATAGCAGCCCTATTTATAATTGCCAGATGCTGGAAGGAACCCAGGAATCCCTCAACAGAAGAGTGGATGCAAAAAATGTGGTATATCTACACAATGGAGTACTATTCAGCCATTAGAAACAATGAATTCATGAAATTCTTAAGCAAATGGATGGAGCTAGAGAACATCATACTAAGTGAGGTAACCCAGACTCAAAAGATGAATCATGGTATGCACTCACTAATAAGTGGATATTAACCTAGAAAACTGGAATACCCAAAACATAATCCACACATCAAATGAGGTACAAGAAGAAAGGAAGAGTGGCCCCTTGTTCTGGAAAGACTTAGTGAAGCAGTATTCGGCAAAACCAGAATGGGGAAGTGGGAAGGGGTGGGTGGGAGGACAGGGGGAGAGAAGGGGGCTTATGGGACTTTCGGGGAGTGGGGGGCTAGAAAAGGGGAAATCATTTGAAATGTAAATAAAAAATATATCGAATTAAAAAAAAAGAAAGGGTGAGGCTGAGATGGGGGGAAGAGGGAGGGGGGAGAGAAAGGAGGAGGGGGAGGAAGAGGGGGAGGAGGAGTGGGAGAAGACTAGAGGAAAGAAGAGCTCCCAAATAGAGCAATGTGCCCTTAATGTGATACAAAGACCCCAGGAGACAGCAAGGTGACTTTTGCATTGTTTCTGGTGTGGAATCACTGGGACTCAAAAGCCGGTAAAGAAAGATAACATATGCTGTTAGTCCTATTAAAAGCTTGGTTCTTGTTAGCAACTGGCTGAGACTTGTGCATTCAGTGAGTCCTTGGGTTAGTGATGTGTGATGTGTAAAGCTTTACCTCAGCTTTAGGTAAAAATAAACTCAATTAACAACAACAACAAAAAAAGATACTCATAATCCCAGACTAATAATGAAATGTTAAATAGATCTATACAGCTGATATTTCAAATATTCAAAAGGTCAACTTTATCAAAAACAAGGCGACAAAAAGAGTTGGAAGAGTATATGAAGAAATGAAAATTAAATGCAATGTGTTGTTCTTCAGGTAGATTCTAGAAGAAAAGTCTGCCATCCAGACAATACTCTAGTGTCCTAATCAAGTGTAGAGTGAAGTCCTAGTTCAGTTCCAACTTGAATACACCACAAGAAAAAAAAAGATATCGCTAACAGGCACAAGTCACATGTCCTCTGCAGACCTATTTTTAAATGTTTGTGTAAATCAGAAACATTTAAGAAACAGGGTTTCTCATGTATGCCTTTCTTGTTTAACTTTTTAGAGTCTGTGGTGTGTAGCATGGTATCTGTATTTTATGACTAACATCCACGTATTGGTGAGTATATACCATGTGTATCCTTTTGGAACTTACCTCACTCAGGATGATATTTTCAAGAATCAGAATCTGTCCAATTCAAAGTGGACAAGTCTCAATATTCATTTCTGTTCTTTCACTCTTAAGAAATTAAAATATTTTTATCTATTCTTATATATAAGTCAGTCAAAACTATAAGCCAGGTTATATAGTACACCCTACCATGAGGCACAAAGGAAATATGTTATGAGAAATAAATTTCAGTATTCTAGATGCTCCTCCTGAAGCAGCATTTATCCCAGACTTTAACTCAGGGAACTGGGGTATGAAAGAGGTAATTAGATGCATCTACAACTTGGTTACCTGTCTTATTAACAGGAAAAGGAATATCCACATTTTTATCAGGGAAAACTGTATTAAGGTGATAAACCATTTGTACTAGCAAAAGTTTTACTTATGTGACAGAATCTCAGAAAACAAGAGAAGAAGGAAATTATTGAAAATGTCTTCCAGTTTTAGTGTTTAAATTACCATTATTACAGGGAGAGTGGCATAAGACAGCCTTTATTATAAACCAGAGCTACAGTGTTTCTCTGTCATGCCTCCACTTTCATTCAATAACTTATTGAATAACCTTATTCAATAAGGTGTTTCACCTTGCCCTGTCGCCCATGTTTTCCTTTGAATTTGGGGGGAAAGCAACTTGTCTGGTTTTCTTTTCATTGTTAGCAATCTCTACAAAATAAAACCTTCCACATTTTCAACTTTCCACAGACTTCTCTAATCTAAACTCCATTTTTTCATATTTTCTTTCACATGTCCATATTTATATCTATAGCAGTGGCTAAAGTCATGAGTGATGATCAGGAACCTTTAATATTAACCCCCACCCCAGAAAAAAACAACTCTACCTTAAAAGACATTTTAACGCAAGTTCTGAGGACACAGACAAAATGTAGAAAGATTCTCTAATACAACAGAAAATGAACGAACTCTAGTCTAAGGATGAGTGGAGCCCCATTCCTGTGTAAGATCTCATTGTGGTTTTTGGCTTTTCTTATTTTTTCTACTCTATGTTGCACATACACATTATTAAGGTCTGATTACAACATGCTATCTATCCTATTTCTCACCTCATCTCTGTTTTTTTCTTTTCTTTTCTAGCCTTAGACATTTCCCAAGGATTAAATAATAAGATAGTGAAGTTTAGTCAAACAATGACCATACTCCTGGTACTAATTTCTGTGTTAGAGACATTATCATTGTGTTCAGAATATGCATAAACCAAAGAAGTTTAACCCATCAATGTGGAAAAGGTGTGACAAAACAGCTAACACCACAAAGTCAATAAAGCAGAAGGAAACAATATCGGTCCCATATAACTAATTCTTATTTCATGTCTATTTATGAAATAATAAAACCTACATTTAGTATGTCCACCATTTCTTAATCTTTTGTTTATATGACTTATAGCTAGACTATAGGTATTACTAATCTTAAGCCAGTTTGAATATTAAATTGATAGATAGACAGATAGACAGGTACAGACAGGTAGATAGACAGCTAATACATAAATAATAAATATATAGACAGATGATATTAGTACAGTATAAATATGTATAGTATATATCATATATGATATAGAATAGATAGATGATAGATACATAGATACATAAATGATATGTAGATGATACATAGATGATAGATAGATAGATAGATAGATTGATATATCTCAAGACATATCTATCATTCTTCAATGTATCTGACCCTCAAAGTAAGAAGAGAAGTTTGACAGAGTGTCAATAAGACACTAGACACTAAACATTTTTAAAAGGTAATAGGATGCTACATTGGTATAAATAGAGTATATAGAGCATATTTGTTTTATTAAGCCCCAAAAAATCTTAGAATCATGTGGTATAGGTTAAAGTTTGCTTTTCAAAGTCTCATATTCTATAATTATGGTCACCATTATGCTACTGTTGTACTCCAAGTCTGTCTCTTGGAGAAGGGGGGTAGATAGACAGAGAGATAGAGCATATATACATATTATATCTATACAGAGAGAATATATACATGTATATATATATTTATGTATATATATAAAGAAGAATATATACATGTATATATATGTATGTATATATATAGAGAGAGAATATATACATGTTATGCATACAGAGAGTGAGAGAGACAGAGAATCATGTCAGAGTCATGGGACTCTACCCAAACAGTGGATTATATCTGTTCTGTTGAGTTGATTTGTTCTCTTTCTTGATATTTTACAAGTACCTATATCTCTGTGCTTCCCTATCATTGGACAACCAACTTCCTTGAGGCAAGAGCCCAGCAAGGGTTTGTGTAATCCATTTCAATCTCTAGAACTTTTTGATAAATGAATTGGTTTGGCCATTTGTTTGTTTGTGTTTAGTTTTGTGTTTTTTTATGTTTCTAGTCACAGCCATTTTGTTATATAATAGAATCAGATTCAGACATTACGATCTATGTGTGTTTCAATTAGATTTGATGATAAATTGATAAAGAAAATGGTATGCTTACATTTGGAATGCATCTGATTTTTGTATGGGGCTGGATACTTTTACCATAGTCCTGTACTTATATGAAACACACTGAGAAAAAATATTTCTACAATTGCTCCTTCCCTTGGGACATTTAAATGGTTTAAATTCCATTTAGATATTGGTCCTTCAGAAGCACCATAATTACTGAAGATAAATGCCTCATCTACTTTCAAATCTTCATTAAAATTAGCTTTGTTATTTTTGTGGTGCCCAATAGCATAGCTATTAGAGTTAAGAGTCTGTCAGCACTTCCATTTACTAACTCTGGGTTTTTTAGGGTTCATTATCTTTTCTGTTTTGAATTGCATTAGCCTGAAAATTAGCTGTCAGCATGAATATGTATTATATTACCCAAACTCCATGCACACATCAGTTAGGCAACAGAGAAGGTAGAGATCGGTCACCTCCTCCTTCCTTCTTCATGAAATTCTGAAGGTGTGTTGACTGCTTCATTATCTCACAGCCAGCCACAGGGCGAGCATTTTAATCATGGACTTTCTCAAAGAATGGGTCCTAAGCCTGACCTAATCATTTTGATATTTAAAAATGTATGAAGAAGCCAAATTGAAAATGCACTGTACTTGGTTTTCAATATTCAATATATTTTAAGGCTTCTGGACAAAATTACAGACCTACATAATTAGAGATCTAGAAAGGAAAAAAATAGAGACCTATGATTTGTGCTATTTCCACCAAAGAAGAAAAGCAGTGTAAATCACAGTGAGCGTCTTTGCTCATTTTATCAGAACTCTTTCTGTGCTTGCAGGTGGGTAGTAACAGGAGGTAGCAATCACAACTGAAGTAGGAGTGTAACGGAGTGTGAAGGCATGAGTGCTCCTGTCCTCTACTGTGAAGAGTAGAAACCATGAGACACTTGTTTTTCATTCTTTCAAAAACTCTGTAATTCACCCCTCTATTTGAGTTTCAACACTAAGTCTTTTTCCATTTTTCCATGTTTCCTAGAAAACAATTGGAAATCTCCAGTCTGTAGGTTTTTTTTGTTGTTGTTGTTGTTGTTGTTGTTGTTTGAGTTACAGTGGAAAGAGAGGGGAGAGAAGATTGTACTGAGAGATGAAGTCTTTCTTCTATTCCAAGAGAATGCAGTTTTTCAGAAATAAATTATACTCTGACATGAACAGCATGGCCTAATAGGAGATGATGCTGTGCAGAGACAAGAATTCTGAAATGAAGCTGCCACCTCACCTGTTTGTAAGGTGACTGAAAGTTATGGAAAGACAGAAAAGAATATTGGAGTTCGCACATCTAAAATATATGTTTACACCTCTAGGTTATCATCAGTGATAAGCAGTTGCTAAAAATATTCTTTGTACTATTTAAACCTGGAAAAATACAATATAAAATGCTGTTGTGGTGGCATGCAGGTCATTATAAACAGATTCACAGAATCACTGCTAAATATACATATGCAAATTCTAATATCTTATAAAAATATTAAAATTAGTGATCAAATTGCATCCATTAAACTATAGAGCTGCCCACTAGGACACAGAATATTTTATGAAGGTGATTTTGCTTCTGGTAGGTGCTGATGAGTGCTGTTTCTGGATGATGTAATGTGCAGTGCATGCTGAGGTCTTTATTACCCTAATCGTCTCCTGCATTAGATAGCTACAAGATAATCCAAATAGCTTCAAATACATGTTCTATCTTGCTCACACTAAAATGAAAAACACTTGTTACATAGTTCAAGGTAATACACACATATATTAAGCCATCAGTTGAAACACTGAGCCCCATAAATTTATTTTCCCAGTTGTACTTTCAAGGCTCTGCACATAAAAATGGTGAAGATAATTGATATAAAGAAACTCTAGTCCAATGGCTTATGCTCTAAGATCAAGAATTGACAAATGGGACCTCATAAAATTGCAAAGCTTCTGTAAGTCCAAGGAGACTGTCAATAGGACAAAATGGCAAGCAACAAACTGAAAAAAAAGATCTTTATCAATACTAGATTTGATAAAGGGCCAATATCCAAAATATACAGAGAACTCAAGAAGTTAGATTCCAGAGAACCAAATATTCCTATTAAAAAATGGGAAACAAAGCTAATGAGAAAATTCTCAACTGAGGAAACTCAAAGGGATGAGAAGCACCTAAAGATATGTTCAACATCCTTAGTCATCAGAGAATTGCAAGTCAAAACAACCTTGAGATTCCACCTCACACCAGTCAGAATAGCTAAGATCAAAAGTTCAGGTGACAGCAGATGCTGGCAAGGATGTGGAGAAAGAGGAACACTCCCCCATTGCTGGTGGGATTGCAAGCTGATATAACCACTCTGGAAATCAGTCTCTCAGTTCCTTAGAAATTTGGACATAGTACTACTGGAGGACCGTGGTATACCACTCCTATGCATATACCCAAAATATTCTCTGATGTATAACAAGGACACATGCTCCACTATGTTCATAGCAGCCTTATTTATAATAGCCAAAAGCTGGAAAGAACCCAGATATTGTTCAACAGAGGAATGGATACAGGAAATGTTGTTTATTTACACAATGGAATACTACTCAGCTATTAAAAATGATGACTTCATGAAATTCTTAGGCAAATGAATGAACCTAGAAAATATCATCCTGTGTGAGATAACCCAATCACAAAGGAACATACATGGTATCTGATAAGTAGATATTAACTCCAAAGCTCAAAATAACCAAGGTACAATTCACAGATCACATAAGGCTCTAGAAGAAAAAAGACCAAAGTGTGGCTACTATGGTCCTTCTTAAAAAGGGGAACAAAATACTCATGGGAGCAAATATGGAGACAAAGTGCAGAGCAAAGACTGAAGGAAAGGCCATCTAGGGTCTGTCCCACCTCAGGATTCATCCCAGATACAGTCACCAAACTTAGACACTATTGTGGATGCTAAGAAATGCTTGCTGAAAGGAGCATGATACAGCTGTCTTCCGAGGGGTCCTGCCAGAACCTTATAAATACTGAGTCGGATATTTGTAGCCAACCATTGCACTAAGAGTGGGCTCCCCAGTGGAGGAGTTAGAGAAAGGACTAAAGGAGTTGAAGGGCTTTGCAAGCCCATACGAAGAACAACAATATCAACCAACCAGAACCCCTCAGAGCTACCAGGGACTAAGCCACCAACCAAGGAGTACACATGTCTCCATCTGAATATGCATCAGAGGTTGGTCAGGCATCAATAGGAGGAGAGGTCCTTGGTCCTATGAAGGTTTTATAGATGCCCCAGTGTAGGGGAATCGAGGGTGGGAAGGCAGAAATGGGTGGGTGGGTAGAGGAACACCCTCATAGAAGCTTGGGAAAGGGAGATGGGATACAGCGGTTTCTGGGAGAGAGGGAAACCAAGTAAAGGAATAACACTTGAAATATAAATAAATTAAAATAAATAAATAAAAGAATACCCTCAAAAAAGAGGAACTATAGTCAATTATCAAATTTAGTAATCACATTGTTGCTTAGGTAGGGTGTTCTACTCCCTATCAAAATTCAGAATTGCTTAGCTTTTCTACAGCCATGGTTTTGTTTTGTTACCTTTTAGTATTTTTAATTATGTACTTTTTAGTAATCTTAATATTGTACTGAGTTCGGTATTTATAGACTCTTCCAATGATCTTAAAGTATGGAATTGGTCTATTTCAAGGAATGGTGTATTTTTTCTAAAAGTGCAGAAGGCCTTTCTCAAGATCTCCTTGTGGTTGTTCTCATGAGCATTCCTCTAGGGTTTCCAGCTCTCCTCAAGCTATGCACTAGAACTAAACCACAGGTTAGGATTGGCTAATGTACACACACAAACACACATTTTTGGAATTTTCCACCATGTAGAGATCTTTCAGCTGACTCCTAATGAATATATTTTCTACATTGTCGTTTAGTCTATAATGAGTTCCTGTTTGTTCCAGCCTGTGTGGCATTTGTCTGGTTTTCTCTCTTTAACCCTTTCAAAAGTCCCACCTTACATTTGATGAAAAACTAAAAGCTTGACATGTCAGTTGAACTTCAAATCTACATCATTTGAATGTGTGAATGAAAACCACCACTGTGGACTATATGATACGAATCAGATGTATGTCTATTAAACCAGCATAAGTACCCAGAACACAAATTGGTTGAACAAATTGATTGACAGTAGGAAAGAAAAGAGGATGACAGCAGGGATTGGTTTGTACAAAGACAGTGTGATCAACTTTTAAAACTCTTTTTACATGATTCATCATGTCTGTCATAAAAATATTGACAGGCTAAGATGTCTCCATACCCAGGATCTGCAGTATTCAGAGGCAGCCAAGAGTAGGGCATCACAAAATTTGCCCTTTATGTGTTGTCTTCTGAAATGGAACTGTGGTGCCCTGATGAGGCTCTCATGTCAGATAAAAGGAAATCTTGAAAATTAAGGCCAAAGTCGAATAACAGAGAATAACTGTGAGAGCAGGCCCTAGAGATTCAGCTTCTGTGACCCACTGTATGAGACAGAAATTAATGTCAATTGATTTAATCTAATATAATTTTTGTAGTGTTTTGTATCAAGTGCCCACACCACAATCTGCACATTCTAGAAAAGGGCTCTGTAGCTAAGTGACATTGGGACCATAATCCAATATAGTTTAACTCACATTGTGACCCACAGAAGCATGTTTTCCCCAAGAAGAGTAAATACAGGTTTTTCAAAAAGATTCTACCTTTAAACTATGAGATTCTAAAAGGTAGATGTTGTATATGTTTAAGGGGTCTGTCTAATAAAATAAGCAATGACTTACCCAAAAAAAATCTTTTGGATACTATAGAATTTCCCCCAGAAAACGAGCTTCAAATGTACCTTACACAACATATGTTTTCTGTGTTCTGGCCACAGTCACACTGTTTGTAAAAGAACTGAGACGAGGTATTTTCTATATCCTCCCATAAAGTTTTAGAGAAATAAAATATGAATCATTCTGTTAAAAATCCATGCTATAAGATGAATACCACTTGCAATAAAGGATAGATAGATTTCCACATTTTCTAACATTTATTTTTTCCCTTATAAAGTATCATTCACTTGTTGTAAGATAAACAGAGGAGAAAGGTCATTTCTAAGTAATTTCTTAATTTTTTCTTAAATATCCAAGGAACTTGGATCAATCTATAACAAATCCAGACAGCAAATCTTTTTGTCCCTGTGTTAATATCTCTCCTGTGTTCTTGTCACAGGTTGACTGATTTCTTGGTCACCTTATTGAATATACTGGCCCATCATGTCCTTCCAGGTCACATCAATCATCCTCACAAGTACCATCCAGGAAGAAGTAAGTGATGACAACGTACTGTCCAATACTTAAAGGATAGGTGTGTGTGTGTGTGTGTGTGTGTGTGTGTGAAAGTATGAGTGTGCTAGTGAGTGTTTGTAGGTGTGCAAATGTGTGTTTGTTAGTGTGTAGGTGTGTATGTTTTTTGTGTGTGAGTATGTGTGTCTATAAGTGTGTGTGAGTGTGTGTATATTTATGAGTGTGTGTGCCTGTGTGTATGCCTGTGTGTATGCATATAAGAGTATGTATGTGAGTATGAACATGTATGCATATATATGTGTACATATGTGTAAGTTGTGAGAATGTGTGTGTATGTAGATGTATGTGTGTGAGTGTGTATGGGTGTGTGAGTGAGTGTGAAAGTATGTGTGAGTATATGGCTGTGTGTGAGAGGGTGTATGTATGTATATATATATGTGTATGTGGTTCTGTGTGTGCCCATGTGTGTGCATAAGTGTGTTTGTCTGAGAGTACATTTGTGAGTGTGTGTATGTGTGTGTATGCCTGTGTGTGCATGTGCATGTGTGCAAGTGTGTGTATGTGTGCATGTGTGTGCGTGTGTGTTTAGGGAAGGTTACTATCAACATTTTTCACCCAAAATCAATTTAGCACATTTCAGCTCCCAGAATTTTTTGTTCTCATTCAAACGAAAATCCCTTAGTATGTACATTTTCATTGGCAGAATGGGTCTTTCAGGAAGAAGTGTGAGGTATCTATTCATACCCAGCATGTACTTTGAATTTCAAGACATGTCCACGAGGAAGCATTTGTTTGCTCCCTTTGGTAAATTACTTTAGAGCTTAAATCAAGTTGGAAATGTAAGCATCTTACAGATGTCTTTTTACTTTCTAACAAATTCTGCTCCCTGAATTTTTCTCCAAATTATTTTTAAATAAGTTAGTAATGAGTCATGTGCATGGACTGTTGCTGTCAGAATGAATTTGCATAAAAAGAATACAGATTAATATTGCATGGAAAGACCTTTAGGATACAAAGAAAGTAGTTATCATGTTTATAAAAAATAACTGAATTAAAAAATTTAGAAGTGGTTTAATATCTTTCAACTCTCTTTTCTTCAATAATAACAGTAAAATTTAAAAAGAAATTGAATGGACCAGACACCTTGAAGTAAAAGGCACTTATAACCCAAACTGACACTCAGAATTATTTTCCTCTGAAGTACTCAAAGGAGTCTGGGCGCCTGGGAGAAGGAGAGTCCAGATATCTGAGAGAAGGAGAGCCTAGGCACCTGTCCTTTTATTCCTGCATTCTCACCACGGCAAATACAAAGCAGGAAAAATAAAAAAGAATTCCAAAATGAAAAATTTAAAGAGCACACAGATCCCCTCTGGTCAATAACCACTCCCTCTTCTATCTCCTCCTCCTCTTCCTCCTTTTCTACTGAATCAAATAGAATCTAACTGCCTTGAGACTTACCCAGTCCTTTGGATCGACATTTGCTTGTAACTTGGGAGAATCCATGCTGCACATCTACAAAAGATCAGAAAAGATTTTAGGTCACTTGAGCTCTTTTCTTCATAAAGTTCTTGTGGCCACTTCTCAAGCTTTACAAACTTCAGTTTGCTCTAATGTAAAATTACCCCCAGTTACATCATTGCCACGAAAATGGATGCACTCACATATATGAAAGAATCAAGAAGACAGAATTTAGAAGTCCTGCCAAGTTTCCACTGAAAACATGAGAAGCAGTTCTGTGTGTCCAGTGCAGTGTACAGCAGTTGAGTAGCCAGGAAACATCAAGGAAAAGCTAAAAGCTAGCAGGTGATCATCCTGAGATGGTTCTGCCATAGACTGTCAAAGTTAAAGACAGACTTACTTCTCTAGGCAAGATTGAAAAAACCATGTTTAGAAAAGATTCCTGCTATTAATTCATTTTACCTGTTATTATTAAATATATATAGCAATCACTAGGCATTAGCCCACCATTTTGATCTCTGCAGAACAAGGATGCACTGCCTTGTAGTGATGCTATATAGACAAATAGATGATTTCTTAATTAATAATGATGGTTTTATAAGAATTCCTAAAATTATGTCATATTTTATAACAGTACTGATATTAAGTCCTTTCTGATGCCAAAACTGCATTTGAGAACAATGCCAGTCTTCAAGTGTCACTAGTTAATTGTTTCCGAGATAGTAACTAGGCATCTACAACTTATAGCACATTCCAGGAAGATGAGAAATAATTAAGCAAAAGTCATAAAAAGGGAACAAAGGGTTTACTATATGTGCAAGGACAAAGAACTGGTTTATTTATATGAAACTTCACCAATATCTTAGTCATAGAAATTATGTTTTTTAGCTTTCTATGAACCTGTTGAGATAGTGACAGATGATGGATGTTTACTCAGAATTTACTCTTAATGGATGTGCATGTAAACATTCACTGATGTGAACTTCTTATTCAATTTATTATTTTAATTTATGTTTGAACTTCTAGTGAACTTTTGTTTAACATGAAGGTAGGAGAATGCTTGGATAATCCATGTAATCTCTTCTCCTAGAAAATGTACAAAAGACTAGGAAACATTACATAGCATGGCACTAGGAGCAAGGACATTGTTACATCAGACCAGGAGGAGACAACAAGACTAGAAGGATAATGAAGAACTGAGAAATTACCAGGCAACTTCAAACAATTAAGGGAGCAATATGGAGAATGTAGAGGGAAGAAAGGAAAAAGAAGAACTGCAGAGAGAGCAGAGAGGCCATGTAGACTTCTCCCTACCACGGGGCAGTGCAGGCCTTTTCTTAAAAGATCAAGACAGCCTTAATCTTACTAAAGTGGACAAAGCATTTTTCTTACAGACATGAGTTTAATTCTATATTCAAAAAAAGGGTAGAAGTTTGGGAGAAGGAGAAAACGTTTTAGAGAGAAGAACCTTATAGAAGAATTTCTATAGAAGACATTTTAGATGGAACTTAGAAAAACAAGATTAAAAAATTACTTTTCAAAGTGTCCCTTCTTTCTTTGGACTTCAACTAGCAGTCTGGAGGTTAGAATCAAGCAGTTCCTGTAGAGATAGAACAAAGGCTATTTTACTTAATCCTCTGCTGTTTTATGATGAAGAGCGCTAAATGCCAGAGACTACAGTTTCTGGCCTCAGGGGGACTCAGACAGGCAGGTCAGCTGCAGCAAAAACAAAGTGACTTAGACTTAAAATAGGTAAATGTTTTATTATTAAACAGCAATCCTAAATATCATGCAAGACCTACTCCTGCCAACAATTTTCCCTCTCCACTTCCTCAAGAGAGAACCAAGAAGTAAGAAGTACCAGGGCTGATCCGCCACCCCAGATACTGAGTTCCATGGGTGAGTTCAGACTCACATCCAGAACCAACAAAAGATGAAGTTAAAAAGAATGAAAAGGGAGAATGGTCAAGGTGGAGGAGGGAGAAAAAGAGAGAGAGTACAGGGAGGAAGTGAGGAACACAGAGAAACATACCCCACTCCACTCCACTCCACTCCACGGTAAAAGTAAACATTCTATCCAGCTGTCTGGAATTATATAGCTGAGATGGCAGAGACATAGTCTAAGAACTAATATTTCATTCAAAACTACAACCAACCTATGGAGAGCGATATGGTTTAGGAACCCTGGAAACTCAATTATACACTTGCAAATTTCAGAAGCAAGGCTAACGCAGGAAGAGACCAATGCTCAAGGGGCAGTTCCCAGCAGGGGCGGGGCTGGAACCGGGATCTGGAAAGCCAGGGGTGAACTGGTTCATGTGCAAGGAACATAATTTGTAACATGTCCCCCTCTTGTTTTCATATCTGTCTCTTTTTTATTTGTGGACCACTGCACTTAATTAATTGCCTACATGAACCTGGGAGTAAAATTCTTTGCTTGAACACAGACCACTAAGGACTATGACCCCTTCCTCCATCAGTCATTAACTGCCTCTATTTCCCCAGGAGCTTAGGGAAAGAGAAAGAAATAAGTAAAGATAGAGAGAGAATGTCTGTAGAAAGAAGAAAAATGAAAATGAAATATAGAGGAAATGTTGTGTACAGATACTTGTCATTAGTTTTCCCAAGAGAAATTATTTCTGTATTATAAATTTAATATTATACAACAATATGTATGAGACATAGGTAATTACATGGTACAATGTGATATTATTATGATTGAATATATTTTTACAAATATAAAAATTAATATATGTAGAAGAAAATATACATATAATAATTCAAACTTTATATGTGAGACCACACTAATATAATTATCTGAATTTTATTCATAAACACATGTGTTTATGTGCAAATTAAAAGAGATAGAAAGAAAACATGTAAACTATTCATCATTAGTGAAACTAGAAATAGTTTTGGGTTTCTTTTATCATGGTGTGTTTCAAATCACTTTATAATGAACCTTTATGGTTTCCCTGAGAGAAAACAATAATTAAGGTACAATCAATGTGGACTTAAACACAGATGCCTTTCATCTGGTAATGGTAAAGTAGTTTGTGTCAGACAATGTTACTGCTAAATAGTACTAAAATTTGTAGACAAAATATTAAAGTTATTTTGCTGAAGGTTTTTCAGGATGAACAACAGTGTGTAGAAATCAAATGGCTGGAAATGAAAGAACAAAGGGAGAAACTTGCAAGTACAGACTCTTCACGTTTACTTGGTACTAACTAGTACTCAAACAGCAAGCTTTTATTTGTATCTTGAAGACCAGAGAATAAAGTGGAAACACAGAACAGAGGCTGAGAGTTAAGCACCACAAACAATGCATAAGAATGCCCCAAACAGCCTCTCAGAGGAGCAAATTATTCCAAGGTCTGAAAACCCAAAGGGGGCAAATGGTAGAGTCTAAGAACAGCTGTTGGCCATTTGGGGCCAGGCCTACATAATCATAGAGAGTTAAAACACTAGATGTCTAACTGAATCCCCAGGCTAGAGAAGTCCAGACCCTATCTATCTAAGAGCTTGATAGAATCTCTATACCACAAACCATCAATAGATCAGGAAAACTTGAGCGAAGACAAGAAGTGATTATTAAAATGAAAACCAGATCTGGGCACATTTTCAAGCACATTATAACAATTCAAGAGTGTGTGGTACAATTGAAGGAGCAGCAATTAAACATGAACAGACAGCAGAAACAGCTGTGGATATCTAGTCATAGCAAAGAAAAAAAATGTCACCCAATGAAACCAAATGACATAAGTCAGGTCAGAATACAGGAAGCAAAGCATGTAAATGACAAAAGTAAAAGTAGAACAACAAGAGCTAGGCATGTTGGCAGATAGCATGCTCTCTTTTACCGCCAGGGATGCCCACGGGGCTGCAGGGAAAGACAACGAAATGACAAGAAAAGTGAGAGAGTATGAGAACACTAAGATCAAGTGTCTACTCTGGTTTCCGGCCAGACACTTCTGAGGCTGGTCTCACTTCAGAGGGTGAACTGCTTGTTTGTCAATAATGAGGGTGTGAGTTCTTGTGCCCAGAACCCATATAAACACTGGGTATGGGTGATAAATGCCTGCATTGTGGGTAAGGAAATGGAGTTGAAAGGCAGGTCAATCCCGAGGCTCTCTGAACCCCAGCTTAGCCTAAACAAAGTGGTGTCAAATTTTATAGTACTATTCTCCCCAAATAAGGTGGAGAGCAAACAGGCAAGACCCAGAGTTGCCCTTTAGCATCCAGACCTACACTTGCAGGCCAGAACATAACATTTTTTGCCTGTGTGTGCATACGTTCATACACGCGCGCGCGCGCACACACACACACACACATACACACACACACACACACACACAAGCTCACTCACACAAGTTTACTTACTTAAGCACACACATTCAAACACACTCATATATACTCACACACACTCAGACTCAGTCACTTATACACACATGCCCATACACAGTTAAGTAGGAATAAATTAACACAATTGTCAGTGTCATCTGTGAATGACAGTTGGGTTTACATGAGATAAACCAATCTTAAATTTATGGCAAGAATGAATGAAATTTAGAACATATGGAACATAAAGTCATGCTGACACTCATAATTGCACATCTTAGAAGAGTGTAGCCCGTTTAGTGCATAGGCATGCACTTGTGAAGAAAAAATATAGCAAATATTTGGAATATTTTTACTGTGCTATTATTAAATGACCTGACAAAGAAGGGAAAGCTATATCTAATTATCCAATTATAAGAAAATGCACAGGAAACTTTCACTTGAAAATCTTATTCCAGGCTATTAAATGGGCTTCAAAAGTTTTACAGTTTGAAACTTTACCTAATATGTTCTGTAGGCACAGTGTATTAGATTGAAAATGAGTCATGGGTACCTTTAAAGATGGCTAGTAATCCAAACTTTACTAACACACTTTTGTTGAACAGGTTTTTTGAATCAAGTAATTATTTGTTAAAGTACATAGGACACACTTTTAAAATAACTCATGAATGGATTTTATATTTGGCAATAAAGTAAAGATTTTTATGATAAAAAAACAAATTGAAATAATGAAGTAAAAAATACTCAAAATCTGTTTCTGTGTTACTCTGGGCATTGCAAATAAAAGTTAACAAGGATCAACTTTTAATTCACAAAATGTTTCTCTCAAACAACTTCCTTTTTGAATACATGCCGCAGACATGTAAACAGTCTTTGACACAAGGAGATTCAGAGTGCCTGTCTGTGAGGATGTGGGTGACTGGGCTGTGTGTGTTGGTGAGTATATGATTTATACCAGTGATAAAGAGAGCATTCATCAGAATTTGTGGTATCCAGCCAGTGAAGGCATGTTGTTAATTGCCAATTAAAAAAAAGAAAGTTTTAAAATCAATAATCTAAGAAGACATAAATGAATGTTGAGCCATAATGTGATTATAGATTGGCAATTTCACTATTAAGGGAGCTATTTTACCCAAATTAACCTATAAATTCCATTTAGTATCAATCAAACTTATATCTCTTTTTCTGTAGAAATTAACAAATTGACTCTAAAATCCATGTGGAAAATCAATGTACATAATATAATCGAATTTATTTTAAAAGAGAACAGGGAGGATTTGTCTAATCTAGAGGCTCACTATGAAGCCATATTGTGAAGATTTTGTTTTCAAGGAAAAAAATTCATATAGAAAGAGTCCAAGATCATGTGTGTAAACACACTCATGGGTGTTTGCAAGTGCAAGGCAATGCAGAAGAGAACTTTATTTCTTAAAAACAAAACAAAACAAAACAAAAAAAACCCTCCGTGTTTCATGTAGCAGGTTTGACTCCAGCTTCTGATGTTTGACAAGCAGGAACTTTGCTTTACTCCTGGCTTCTTACTCTGCTGAGATCTGGGCACCAGGAGGTGAGCTCCTGGGGCTTTCTTCCTCAAGAACAGGAACCTTTTATTCTTCTTTGATCCTTAATTCCAGACTGCAAATCCCTTGTCTTCCCCTGTCACATCATGAATTTGGTTCTGTTCATTAACTCAGAAATGATGTGTTTTCCAACCTCTTGGCAGATCATGTCTTCATCCTATTTATATCTATCTAAACTCCCTGAGAACAGAAGTCTAAATTGAGGCATTGACCGGGTTAGACTGGTCTGTGGGCATGTCTGTGAAATGCTGTCTTGATGTTTAATCCATGTAGGAGGCTGAAGTCCACTATGGGTGGCACCGTGCATATGCAAGTGTGTCTGAACTGCATATGAAAGCCAGTTTAGCACAAGGCAGTGCCGGCAAGCAGAACGCCTCTAAGGTTACTGCTTCAAGCTCATGTTTGAATTCCCACCCTGACTTCTCTCAACAATGTATATTCACCAATAAAATTTTACCTCTTCAAGTTGCTTTTCATAACTTCGATCTTTTGGGGACAGAATGATAGTAAAATATCACTTGAATATAGGCTCCCGTGTGGGTGTGTTATGCTTCTGTGTGAAAACAGAAAATGACCAGATGTTCACACAAAAATATGAAGCTGAACATGCATCATGTACTCAATCAATATGAGAAGAATCTGGGTATATAATAAAAGCCATAATCATAAAGTCTCTATAATAAAAACTGATATAAGAATCTTTCTCAGAGAACAGAAAAAAAGAGTATTAAAGCCAAACTTTAATATACTTTTCTAAAATAAATAATAATCAAATATATAGATAGGGAAGAAAAGTCAAACAATGTTCTGAGATATATATATGTGAATTCTACAAGTCAATTTAAAAGACAAACAAAATTTAAGTGGCAATAAAAGTAGAATGCAAGCCTCCGTGAAAAGAATATGCAAATGAGACTCACTGTTGTAGCATCTTTTTAAAATGCATGTTAAAGAAACACTTCAAAGCCTCACAGATTTGTGTGATGAGACTATAGCTTGACTATCCAGGTAAGACCTCTTCCCAGTACACTTCAGGCAAAGCCTATATAGTTAAATATGACTCTACCTCTAGACTTTAATCAAAGAGGAATGAAAACTGAAATAAAAAATCAGTTGTTCAAAAATATTCATAATAAATTATGAATCTATTATCAGTCATTAATATATAAAAATAATAGATAAATCTAGACACTGGAAGCCCTCAGTGGGCATCCTATTTCTAGTATAAACTGTGCACTTTCACTTCTGTGGAAAGAAGGAAAAATGAATTTCTGGTGGTAGAAATCACAAGTATTACCACCTTTTGAAGGGGAAAGAATCAGCATCAAAGCGTCATTAGTGTGTGCATGGTACTTATGTAAAGTAATGGAAAATGAAGGATAAGAATTTGGAAATGAACATGAAAATATGGTTTGACAGGATTTCCTTTTAAAAACATGTTTGGATCTACAATTCAATCTCTATGGGTAAGGGATTTTTCTTTATGAAAAAAAATCACAGAATAAGGGATGGAAAGATTCTAAAAGCCAAAGGACAACACCATCTGTAACAAGATAGTTTCTTCGAAAAAAGACAGGAAAACCACATATATGATATCCCAACCATCTTGTAGCCTAAATAGATCTTCTAGCCTAGATCACACAGCAATGAACTCTAGGTGAGACTCACAAAGCCATGGCCTTACATGATGAGCAGCTAATGGCTACAGACCATTCCCAGTGGTCTGCCCTAAGCACATATATATTTGAGAAACACTAAATGTGTGTACACATTTGAGCTGAACAGGTACATTTTCCTTATGGTTAATTCCACAAACTGTATTTATATGGCATTTATGTGATATTAGATATTACACATAAATAATTGAATGATGTGAGCTTATTAACAATAATAATTGAAGAAGAGGCGCTGGATTTGAGTAGGGGTTCTTGGAAACACAAGAGCAGTTAGACTCAGGTATGGAGCGGTAAAATAGTATAAAAATAACCTGCATGGGACCCAATGAAAGAAAATAGCCTTAAAAATACATTGGTGGTACAATTCAAAGCATGAAGAATTCAGGAGATGCTGAACCTGTGAGCACTGAATCTTCTACCTGGCATCTTTTCAGGAAGTTTATCATCTATGTGCAGAGATTGATACCAATTTCACCACCGAGCACTCTCCAAGTAGCACATATCCACCATGTCTTCTGTTTTTGCCAACTACAAACTTTAGAAAAAGCCTTTGGCAGGCACACAGATATTTCCCAGCTTAAATATGTACTGAGGGACCAATGCAAAATGATGTAATGGTCTTATGAGAGAGCCCAGATTCCTGAATCTGAATCTGCACCTCAGAAAGGACACTACTGAGCTATAGCCCCTTAGGCTTTTTAGAGTCTTTCCTGAAATAATCCTTGTATATATGCGAAACTCAGTTTCCACCATTTTGAAATTTCCAAATATTCCCATTTCCATTTTTGCATGGAAATTAAAATTTCATGGCCAAGAAATCTACCTGTTCACATTCAGAAAAGAGTTGCTTGATTACCACACCAGGAGAAAGAGACCCTCAGACCTATTCCTGTTACTGTGGCATGTGCGCTTACCAACCAGATCCTGTACATTGTCAGGAAGCTGCCAGTTCAGGCTCATGTGTTATCTGTCATGTTTGTCACTGCTGAAGCGTGCTATTTCTGCTTGTTTCAAACTGATTCTAAGATGGCGTACCATAACATGTTGCCAGGCGCCTTCAGCTTCTCATTTGTCTCACTGGGTCTTTGATTTCAGTGCTTTCTCTTGGGTGCCATTGAATCCCTGAGCCTCTTGTGACCTTAGAAGTGAGTTGTGTGTCCCTTGTTATCATATAAGCCACTCTCTGGAGCCCAGGTTTATTGAGAATTGTGATTTCTTTAAAAAACACAGGTTAGATTATGTTTTCATTTTAATCCCAGTTGTGGGATATGGGGATACTTCAGATTGCCACTGGCAGCTGACTGTGTTTCTCTCATGCTCTAGCAGAGGTTTTATTTTGCCAGTGCAGATTGTTTCTGAATGCTGTGACATTTAAAATTCTGGGGACTTTTTGAAATTTATATAAATGCTAGGGGCCTGAGATGAATGATGTGTTGTTGGTTGGCTGTTAGTCATGGCTCGTTAAGTAGTTGTACACAAAAAGGAAACAACATCAGGAAGAAGAAATTAAATATTCTGATGGTGAAGCTCAACCTTACCCCCAAAGAACTCAATGCTCCTAATCAGCAGGACGTAGTTTAATGATAATGTCACCCCTTTCCAATCCCTGACTTTATTCAAGGATCTCTTTCCTTGCATTCTTATTCATTTTTTCTTGTATTTGGTGTTGGGGCCTTGAAAGAATGGAAGGGATGCAAAACATTGGAAGAAAGAACCCAGAAAGTAGCAAAGAGCAGCTATTTCCACGTGTGTAATACACAGGGCCAGGATCCTGGGGTGTCTGTGATGCTCACAGACATTAAAAATTAAACCTGCCCAATGCATTTATCTGGAGAGTGATTGTCACATGTCTGCTGAAGTTTCCAAACATGTAATAGATATGGCATCACCATTGAGTATCCAGTGTAGTCCCTTTATAATAACAAATGATAATCTAACTAGATTCTTAGGACAATATTCAAATATATCTAATGTAACTCTACACATAAACTGAAACTAACAAGACATTTTCTGTGACTGTTAAACATATTGTTTATGAGGAAAAGCAATGCATCAGGCATGATGCTTGCACCTTTAATGGCAGCACTGTAATTCTACTGGGAAATGGAGTGTGAGGAGGTGAAACTCAGCCTTAGAGCATATATAGTTTGGGAGGTGCTTGGGCAACAAGAAGCCTTTTCTCCAAGAAATAAACAAATACACAGGTAGGCTTCATGAGAAAAATAATGACCATATGCAACCATGTATTGATAAAGAAAATTTGAAGATGGGAAACTAAGATTATTATTCTAGAACTTATAACAGTTTCCTAGTGAGTTCGATGGAGGACATTCTAGTTTACCATGTAATCTCATTTTTATCCTACACTGGTCTCCCTAATCTAAAGACCCACAGAATCATTTCTGAAGTGACTGAAATATACATCACATTAACTGATAGCTTGAATAGAAAATTATTTAACTTTGAAATAACTTAGGAAATTAGTTGCCTCACAGAACTCAGGGTAGCATTGTTAAGAGGGACATCATTCTACTTTGATATTAAATTGGAATTGGACCTAGCAAGAGACATTCATTTTATTATGAAGGCTACAAGAAAAATGAAGAGAAGTTTTATTATATTTACGTCAAAGCACTTCAGCATTCAGAGATTAATGGGCAGTCATCTGAAGGGAGAGGAATATCCATATTGGTTTGACTAGTATAATATTTGCTGTATGAAATACAACATTAGTGGAGAGATTGGTGGTGGGGCCAAAAACCACAGGAAAATGAATGCATTTAAATAGATGAATTGTATATGTTATGGATGAAAAGAAAATCCAATCAGGATTTTATTCCTTTTCATATTTTAATGGAATTTGATTTTTTTAAAGGGATAGACACTAGTGAATGCTATGTTAGTCTCCACTACCCTGAAGTCCCGTTTATCTTTCTTGCTTTCACGTTTTGCAAATCGTGAAATGTGTGAATACCTACTTTAAATACAGGTGCATATATAGTGGTTGAATTTAAATTACCTTGATTTGACAGCACAAAATAAGACTAAAAAGGACTTATATTCACTTTGCTAGTTAATTACCTAAAAGCAAAGAAACAGCTCATCTTCTGGAAATACTGACAGCATTTTATCATAAAAGTTCACATAACTAATGTATGTTTTCAAATTACATTACTCTCTTCTAATCTCGTCCACAAAATGAAATTCATTTAGGTCTAGCATCACCATAATGCAGACTAATGTCTCTTCTCTACTAAAAAGTGAGTATGCGGAGTCAATCCATTATTTCCTCTCCGGTGGACCTCCTTTTGATTCAGCAGTGTAGACACAGCAATTTTTTTCTTTGATTTTTATTGATGAACATTCTCAACAATTTTTAGCAAAGGGAGAACTCTTTTGAAGTGTGGCTTCAACAAATTCTACATTCTCTTAAATTTTCCCAAGTGTTCTCCCATTCAGTCTCATCCTTGCTGTGAACCTTGCATTGTTTGTGATGCATTATTGAATGATATTATGTGTGTACTCTTTTGGAATTACTTAGGAGAGATATTTCATATTTAAAAAGGCAAAACAAAGAAAAAACATTTGATGTGTTCTATACCCTGTTTCCTTGTAAGCTGGCTTTTAGTTTTATTTAGATATTATTTTCGTAGATAGAACAATTAAATCTTGTAATCAAAACTTTGTCTTTGAGAAAGTTTACAGTAACACTGGATGTGACCTCTCAAAAATAAGTCTTCTCTGTGGTTTAGAAACTGGATTATATAAAAGCACTCCATATAGCAAAATAAGTATACATGTAAATAAATTCCTGCAAAAGTTTCAGAGAACTGAGGACAAGAAAATCATATATATATGTGATTTTCATGTATATACACACACACACATATATATTTATATATGGGATTTGTATTTGTCTTTCTGTTTCTGTCTCTGTCTCTATCTCTATCTCTATCTCTGTCTCTCTCTGTCTCTCTGTCTCTGTTTCTCTCTCTGTGTGTCTGCGTGTGTGCGTGTGTGTGTATGTATGTATGTATGTATGTATGTGTATGTATGTACATGAATATGGAGGTTGCACACAGAGGCCAGGAAGAGATACTGGGTCCCCTTGAGCTGTGGTTACAGAGTTGTAACCAACTCCTGATATAGATGGTGGGCACTGAACCCATATACTCTGAAAAAGAGATGTGTTTTCCTAATTGGTGAGCCATTGCTTCATCCAAATTAGATTTTAACCTTTTAACTTCAGTTTGTAATCAATTTGGACCTTTTTTTTTTTTTTAGTTAGTTTTATAAACCTCCGATTACAGGTGATTCTCAATTCAGTAGGAAGTTACAGCCAAGACTTTTAGATTTACAGTCTCAAGTGCCAGCCAGGTATCAGAGGTTTCTCAATTGGTTCTGCTCAGATCATCCAGGCTTAACTAGAGTAAGTGGACACATGGCTTATAATGAGAATCAGCCCTGATCCAGGATAATATTTCAAACACATCACAAAAGCAAATGTGTATATACAACATTGTTCATTTCCCACAGTTTTGAGTCATTCAGTAGAAATAGTTCAGACTTAAGGAATATAATTGTAGCAGTTATTGTGATTTAGTAGAGAACTTTCCTTCAGTGAAGGGCATTTTCAATGAAGATACCTTAATCTACACTTGCTCTACTACAATAATTAGCCATTCATTAACAGATATCTTATAAAGTCAATTGATAATATATCAAAACATGCTATTTATGTTAAAATTATGATGTATGTTATTATAAGGTTTTTTGTGTATGAATGTTATGGCCAGTTTTAGCACTATAAAGCTCATTTTGATGGGTTGTGAAATATATATTCATTTTTTGAGTTCATAACATGTGGATACATGGAATATTTATGTGTGTTCAGCTGCTCTCTTTTACACAGTTCCTGATAGTATCTCCTTCTCATTTATTGTTGCTAGGTTTGCTTGTCAGTTGACAGAGTCTGTAAAGAGATACACACTACATACTAATCTGTGGCAGCAGTATGCAGACATCACAGCAGAACAATGTAGTTTCTGAATATATTACTATCTAAGTGGGTATGTGTGGAAATTGAATCTAAATATAAATATTACATTTTACACAAAAGTAAATAACCATAGACCAAAATTGAGATTATTCAATACTGTAAGACTACTAGAAGACATTACCAATAATAAAAAAAAAAAACCTAACCAAACAACAACAACAACAACAACAAAAATCCTAGAATATCTTAATTTTTGGAAATGAACTTTTAGATAAAAGACCAAACTATTAATCTATGAATGAATGCATATTCTGATTTCATTAAAGAGTCTGTTATGGAAAAGTGAGAAATTCATAATAAACAGAATGAAGGTCAGATAGAGAAAAAGAGTAACTGTAATATATACAGGCAATTGGGCCGTTAACCAAAAAAGCAAAAGGATTAAAACTCAACCGTTATTAAATGATTCTCTCACTAGCCAAAGGCCAACCCTAGCAGATGTCTCACCACAGAATGCATGCAGACACCAAATATGTACATGAAAAGATGATCTATGGCATATTTTATCAGGGAATTGTAAATTAAACCAGCAATGCTACAATATTCAAACTCTAAAACATAAATAGAAAAAGTAAAAAAAATAAATAGAAAAAGTATTATTTTATAAGAGATTAAATAAATGGAGCTAGTGAAAACCATTGTTCTCTGAGGGAAGATCATAATGTATAAATACTGGAGAAGAACTATTGGAATCCCCTTAGAAAGGTAAATACATCTTTACTATATAATGTAACAAGTTTCTTGACATTCACTCAAATCCATTGAAAATATATATACATATGCACACACATACCCTCACACATGCATATAGGTACACACATGCACATAAATGTACACATACATATCTTTTTATATATGTTCTAGTAGCTGTTTATAGACTTAACCTTGAAGCTAGTAAGTTGATATAAAGAAGGTTCTTGGGCAAAGTATGCACACCCAGACATATAAAAGTTATCAATTCTGCAAAATGGGCATCAATGCATGAAAGGGCATGGCAAAATCTAAATGAACATTAGCAAATTAAAATTATCAATGTACCAGCAAGATGGGCAGCATATGAAAGAATTTGCTTCTACACCTGGTAACATCAGGATCTCACCTGATGACCTAGGAAACACTTGGTGTAAGGAAAGATATGCCTCTCAAAATTTGTCCTCTGATCTTTCCCTATGTCACCATATCAGATGAAGGTGCATGCACACAACACACACACACACACACACACACACACACACACACACACACACAAAAGAAAAAAGCAATAAAATCTCTATAAAGTGAACACATACTGCAACTACATGTCAATTTGGAAATGGACAAGGCTAAGAGAACAGTAGAAGCATCAATGGTAGCCTGTAGTGGGAAGGATAAGCACAGAGGATTTGGGGATTGGAGATCACTTGTTCAGCTTTACTATGGAGGACCCAAATCTATACATCAACAATAGATGCTTCTGGGAACTGTGAGTGCAGTGAGATTATGACATCACTGTAAATAGGTCACTGTGAACATATTATTGTGAACATGTCACTGGGAACATATCACTATAAACATGTCACTGGGAATACATCACTGTGAACACATTATTGCAAACATGTCACTGTGATCATGTCACTGGGAACATGTCACTGTGATCATGTCTCTGTAAGCATGTCATTGTAAACACATCACTGTGAACACATAATTGTGAATATGTTACTGTGAACACTTTATTCAATATGTCACTGTGAACATGTCATTGTGATCATGTCTCTGGGAACACATCACTGTGACCACATCACAGTGAACGTGTGAATTACTATAGCAGTGATGAGTTGTGTAGACAACAGCTGAGGCTGCTTCTGAAAGAAAGGAACATGTGGGATCTTCCTGTTTCCATGTAACAATTTCATGATGAACCTAAAACTGACCTTTAAGACAATCTGTTCTCTTGTGATTCTACCAGAATGGCTTCAGAACTGTACCTGTAGACATGGCCTTTCATTTCTTATGGATAAGAAAGAGACAGGAATTTTAAACGCCACGCGTTGTTGTTGTGCTTTAAGGTAACTTCTGGAGCAATGCTCCGAATCCCTGTCTCGGTTGCAGCTCCCAGGTTTCCAGCTCTCGCAGTCTCCACTATCACATGTCTGCTGTCACTGCAGGGATGTATCTCTAAGCCCTCCAATGTGAAATTATATTTCCTTAGTGACTGATGGTTCCTGAGCATCTCTTCATGGCATTAATCATTGTCTAACTATCTTGTCTAGAGAATAGCTTGTCAATTTTATTTTGCTCATTTATTATTTAGTTACATGTCTTATTATTTATGACTAATAAATTTTTATATTTTCTGAAAACAAGCTTCCACAGCTGCTGTGGATTCAGTAAGAGACTTCCACGTCTCGTGCTGTGAACTCTATGCCCAGCTGGTGGCAATACTTTGGAAGCAATCAACTCCTGGAGAGGGAGCCTAGGATTGTGGTCACTGGGTTATACATGGTCTGTGGTCCCTTTGTATATCTCTGTTCTGTGTCTATGAGGAGTGTACCGTCAGACATGCCAGACGACAGAGTTCAATCATCTTTACATACATTAGTAAAAACTGAATAGCAGTTCCTACACTAGACCCTTCATCTTTATAAACATATAAGCTGTTACCATACTGGCTATAAGCAACCACACCAATTGATAATCCTATGTGATGCTTAAGTTTTCCACAGGATGAAATGTCTGAGGATGTTTCATAGGGCCCAGTAGTATAGGGCCTTGATCATGTCCCTTCCTTTGATTGGCCCTGTTGAAAGAGAGCTGACAAGCAACTGTATTCATATCTCAAAAGAAACCATGTTGTCGAGAGTTCCAGCTTCTTAGTGTCATTAGCTGAGGCTGGCTCAGCTGCCTCTGCTGTTCAATGCAGTTAAACACTAGCTTTCCTAGGCTTCAGCCATAGAGATGGGAACTCAAATGCAGGTTCTACACTAGAGAATGCTCTTGGCATAAAGGCCCATGGCCAGGATGGAAAGGAAGGAGGCAAAGTGTATTGAAGTGAACCTGCATAGCAGGAATATTAAAGCACCAAACATTTTGGACGTCATGTAACCTTTTAAGATTTCAAACTTAGAGTCAAGGTTCTAGATTTCCACATATTTAGGCTGATAAAGCATCCAATGAAAATCCCTTGGGAGAAGAAGCTGCTCCTCAAATAAAATTGACGATTGAGGCTGTCTCTGCAAATGTGTCTAGCATCCTTGAAAGTCATTCTGAGCTGTGCATTACCAAAGGAAGACTAATGATTAATGGAATGATTATAAATGGATATTTACGTTGTGTGCTACAGGCTAGAAGGTGAATGGTTTGTGGTGCAAACTCCATATATTTCTGGCAAGTAGAGAGAGGGATTTATTTCAGATAAACAGTAGCAAGCAGTCTCCCCTCCCCCATCTCTTCAGCGTGTCCTCACCCTTTCTCTTCCCTCCACACACTCAACAGGTACCTATTACACTGATGTATAAAAACAACAGCAGCATTCATCCATGGAATAAAATTCTCCAGGCCTCTCTGTAGATTAAGCCACAGATTTTTATGATGGATGTTGTCTGGGAGAAAATCAGCTCAGAATTCTAAGTAACTTCTGATCTCCACTCACTGCAAGGAAAAAATTATCATACGAAAAGTATTATGTGCAAGACTCATCACAGAAACTTGAGAGACGTTTGAACTTTGGCAAATTACTGTACATCTTTGAATCTTGATTTATTTCTTCCTAGTAAAAAACTATAATATCAAAAGACCAATTTGTAGTACTGGGGATATCATAATTGTACTTCAATTATAAACATTAATAACTCATAAAATTAGTTATCTTATGTGAAGGCTCTTGGTACAGTCTTCATTTTCAGCACTGTAATTGAGCAAATTTCAGAAAAAATGAATGTAAAATTATATTTAAATGATATTAACTCGTCTGTTTAATATCATCTCAAACATGCCCTTTATTTCCCACAATTGATATTTTTAAACCTTTGGCAACAGCTGCTTGGAGAGCTAGAGATTCAGACATGTGTAATTTTAACCCATGTTTATATTTTCACACTTATATCAATATGTTTGAACCCCATGGGATACCCCAGTTCAGAAGCTCTCCAGTAGCTCTGTAATGCTCTGAGGGGTTTGCAATGGGCCTCAGGGTAGCTTGCACTTTCTTTAAGTCCATGTTGAAATGCAAGATCACCTGAAGGGACATGAAGAAGGGCACAGACAAAGAGGAAGGAGGGAGCTACAAAAGAAACAAATTTCACTGATAAATACTATAATGAATCAATTTTTTCTAAGTTATTTTAAAGCAAATCAAATTAAAAGCATCTAGGATTTTACTATGTCATCATTTTAAAATAATAATGATTTTAAATTTGTCGTTGTAAGTCATATTTAAAATAATCTACTTTAATGTGATTGTATCGGTTTTAGCATTCATTTTGTCCATTACATAGTACTGCTTGCATTATGGTGAGTAAGTGATTAAGTGTGCAGAGGAACATTTGCACATCTAATGCTGTGTCCTTTGTTAGCTTCTCTTGCATTATCTGTTCATCCTTTGCAGTGTAACGTTCAGGAGCAGTCTGACACACACTCTTCATACACACTGTGCTCTGCCTGACTGTCTCCCTTCCTCATCTGTAGTAGCTGATTTTCTGTTACATCCCCAACTATATATGACTGTGGCTATGAGTCTAGATGTCTAAGAGCATATTAAGGATGCACTACTGTTTATCACTCTCCAAGTTTCTTGAACTAGTTAGGCTGCTTCTTTGGATGAAGCTAGAAGTTCTAATGCTGACTGTGGCATATTTAGCCTCTTTCTATAATTCAAACCATTTCAACTTAATATCTGGGACAAATCATGAATCTATTTACTTGAATCCACTTTAAATTTGAGAAAGATTATATCTCAAATACAACTAATTATTTATTATAAGTGTCAAACTTTCATATTAAAAAAAGATTGAGTAACAGAAAAGTGGCAAAAGACACTGGACCTAGCTGTGAAGGGACATGAGATGTTCTTCACAGTAGTCACACATAACTGATTATCTCAGTCAATAAACCATCACTCTCCCAAGTAGCACCTATGTGATTGTAAGAACACATAACTTCAAATATTAGCAAATTCCCAGGATATAATGTAGTATAATACCCTGGCCCCATCCATCCATCCATCCATCCATCCACCTGCACATCTATTCTTACAAAATTATTGGTATTGTTTCACACACATGCTTTCCCAAACCCCTTTTCCTACCCATGCACCATTTCTACTCCATATTGGATGGATTTGAATTTGCATATTTTTGATTCCACATAAACAAGGTCTGAATTTTCATATGAATTTTAAATACCCTCAATGAATTAAGTCCCAGGAGGCAGCATGTGCTTTGAAAAGGAGGTCATCTGGTCATTTATGTGCTTATATATCACCTATCCAACCACCTTGAAAAGGCACACTTCTTATCTACTCTGAAAAAATTTTGTGTACATTTTTAACAATTTTAATTTTTATTTAGGTTCTTTTCTTATAAAGCTGCACATGTGGAAATCAAATAAATTACTCACGCAGGAGACTATCTCATCTTCTTTATCAATAAAACAAAAACCCTCAAGATTCAGAGACAATAAGTTGTATTGTACAGAAAATCATGTCTAGGGAGAAAAATGAAAAACACTATCACCTGTCTTATAAATCCACTTCTCATGAATTGCTGTGGAAAATGTGGTAATTCTCTAAATCCAAATTACAAAAAGATTGTAGTCCCAGTACAACTAAAGATAACTGAGACGGTCATATAATTGTAAAGCAATTTCACAGCTAAATGCTAAGGACTTTTAATCTAAGATTATAAGTGTTCTTCAAAACCATGTCTATTGCCCAGCTAGTCACAAAGGTGTTTGGCTCCCAGCCTCACTTTCAAACTACAGTGATGACACATGGGGAAGAAACATTGTGTATGGGGCAAAAGGGTACCGGATAACAAACGACTTCCTAGATATCACTTATCAAGCTTCTAGAATGCTATCAAATTATGACACAAATAATTCATCCTTTTAATTTTATCTTATACCCATGAGTGGTTTTGCCTCCTGGTCACTACTGGCATGTCTGGTGCCGAGGAAGGCTAGAATAGGGCAGGGGATCTCCTGGAAGTTGAGGTACAGACAGTTAGTGACAAGCTATCGTGTTCATGCCGAGTCTTCTATAAGAACAGCCAGTCCTCTATAAGAACAGACAGAGCTCTTAATCAAAGACATATCACTCTATTCACCTCAGCTACATAATATTCTTTACATTTTCACTTTCAAGGTTCATATCAAAGGTGAGAGCCAGCATCTCAGCGAGTACATGATTAAAACAGAGTAAGTCAACAGCCCTCTTGTGTTCTGGAAACAAGTCAACTGCCTTTTGGCTTGTACTTAATACCTGAAGTGGGTGAAATATATGCTTTGTCAGGGCCATGGGACAATGATTGTCCCCGCTGACTATCGTTAGAATTAGAGGCTGAAGACAAGGCACCTGCTGACCTTGGAATGGGACAACATTTGCTTTTCTGTGAAGATGGCATTCCTGTCTATTAAGCATGTAGAGATTGTTTTCTTATGTTGTTCTGTCTTCTTAGTGAAGAGATGTCACGCCTATATCTCCTGTAAATGTCCTCTTCTTTTCCTGCAGAGAAACAGGGAGTTAAATTCTAACCCATGTGCTCACTACTTGGTTAGAATAATATAAAATGCCAAGGTATTTATAAAATACCAAGAATAATATGAAATACCATCCACTCATCTCCAAATTTTTCACCCAGAATTGCTCCTATCTAAAGGAAATACAGGGACAAGGTGTGGAGCAGAGACTGAAGCAAAGGCTATACAGAGCCTGCCCCACCTGTGGATTCATCCCATATACAGACTCCAAACCCAGACACCATTGGAGATGCCAAGAAGTGCTTGCTGCCAGAAGCCTGATATAGTTGTCTCCTAAAAGGCTCTGACAGAGCCTGGCAAACACAGTGGTGATTACCTGCAGTCAACAATTGGACTAAACACAGTGACCCCAATGGAGGAGTTAGAGAAAGGACTGAAGATGCTGAAGGGGTTTGCAATCCCATAGGAAGAACAGCAATATCAACCAACCAGATGTCCCAGAGCTCCCAGGGACTAAACTACCAACCAAAGAGTACACATGGAAGGACCCATGGCTCCAGCTGCATGTGTAGCAGAGGATGGCCTTGTCCAACATCAATGGGAGGAAAGGGCCTTGGCTCGATGCCCCAGTGTATGGGGAATGTCAGTGTGATGAAGTGGGAGTTGGTGAGTGTGTGGGTAAGGGCGCACCCTCATACAAGCAGGGGGAGGGAGAATGGGATGGGGGTTTCCAAAGGGGAAACCAAGAAAGGGAATAATATTTGAAATGCAAATCAATAAACTATCCGATTAAAAAATTAAAAGTAAAAGGGCAGAGTAGCATATACAAAGGTGACCACGCAATGAGAGATTTTAAGGAGAGCAGGTGGCAGCAAGGCCACGTGGCCGTGCTGAAACACTTTGCTGAAGCAGTCAGAATGAACACTCTGTGAATACAATTATTCTCCCTTTTTGAACAAGTGTATGTCTTTTCTGATATCTCTGTCCTCTTCCTGCAGAGAAACAGGAAGTTAAATGAGCCCATGTGTTCACTACATGCGGGTCTCTGACAATCTACCCACATAGCATTAGTTCCTACTCGCAGAAGCCGCGCTGTCAAGATCTCTATCATCTTTCAATAATTACAATCCTTATCTTTGCTCTCACTAGTTTCTAGGACTCAAATAACATAATGGTCTCTATTTTGTCTACTGTCAATGCAAATATTTATGTTTTTCTTCCAGTTCCATCTCATTGAAAATTTGTTAGGGAAAAAAACAAACCAAAACCAGACTAGGAGATCACACATATTACTCTCTACTAAAGACCATCACACTGAAGCTACATGTAAACAAGATTAACAAAACTTCATCAAAACTGAAACCCTACATGACTGAAACCCACCAATGATCTTGCAACACAGGCTTTAAGAGACATAAAATCATACTCATTTAAACATTTTCAAATTGAAGTTTTGCGGATCATCATTTTTCCATGTTAGGAACAGAAGATATGTTTTTTTGTCATCTTAATTTTCTTCCCAGACAGACTCAGATTCTTGTGTTTTTTCTTTGAAGACTTCTTTTCTTGAAATCAATGATCTGTGTGTACCTGCTGATTCTACCTTACAACTGTTGTGAGACAGGATCCAGAAATACAAAAGAATACTGTCTGTTCTCCTGTGAAGCACTTGCCACTAGGTGTTTAGAAATTTCATATCCATGTACATATCTAAGTCATTTTGTGAAGACTATGGGATTTCATATATTTCCAGACTATATTTTGATTATATTCATAGACATTCTCAATCAATAGGCACTATGAGGAATCCCACATTGACAAGTAAGGAGTGCTCTTGGTGCCACTTGAAGATTCCCGGCAAGAATTTGACATTGGGTATTTTTTTTCCCATTTCTACAAAGGACCCAAGGAACAGAAAGAGAGACAGAGACAAAAGGTGAACAGAGTCTGAGGGAAAGACCATTCAGAGACTACCCCATCCAGGAATCCATCCTATATACAGTTACAAAACCCAGACACTATTGTGGATGCTCACAAGTGCTGGCTTGCCAGAGCTGGATATAGGTGTCACCTGGGAAGCTCTGCTAGTGCATGACAAATATAGAGGGGGACAGTCTCAGACAACTATTGAACTGAACATAGGGTCCTCAATAGGGGAGCTAGAGAAAGGACCCAAGGAGCTGAAGGGGTTTGCAGTGCCACAGGAGGAGCAACACTATGAGTCACCCAGCACTCCCAGAGCTCCCAGGGACAAAACCATTAACCAATGAGTACATGTGGAGTTACCCATGGCTCCAGACACATAGGCAGCAGAGGATGGTCTTGCTAGACACCAAAAGGAGGAGAGGCCCTCAGTCCTGGAAAGACTTGATTCTGTACTGTAGAGGAATACCAGGACAAGGAAGGAGGGGAGGGTTGATTGGGAAAGGGGAGATGGCTTATGGGATTTTTCAGGGGAGGAGGGAACAAAGAAAGGGGATGACATTTGAAATGTAAATAAAGAATATATCTAATAATAATAAAAAAGAATTTGGCTTTGGGCTAGGACAACAAATTAGACTCAACATCTCAATCATATTGAAAAGTCCCTGAATACTTGGGACCTTTGTTTATGCTTTATTTGTTCCTTGAATACTTTTTTATGCTTTGTTTGTTTCTTGACTTATTTGCTTACACCTTAAACTAACCTTATTCTTTGCATGAACCTAGAATGAGATAAAAGCAAACTGGGAAAAATTAAACCTGCTCTAACACTTCTGGGTTCATACTATAATGTTGTCTAAATGCCTTTCTTCTTTAATCCTCAATCCCTCCCTGGAGACTCTGTTTTCTGACCTGGTTTACTGTGTGACAAACAGGGACATGTGATTTGGAGGATGGTCTTGAAACATGTGATGGACTTTTCATGCCCTAAACCACCTGACTGGCGATTAGGATACATTATATATTTACTTAAGAAATCTTTTGAATAGTCTTTAGAAACAGACTGTTTATTAAATATACTCACTTCTACTGGAACCTTAAGGCATTCTCTTCATAACAGAAGCCATCAATAAGTGTCAGTTTTATAGATTTTATCATTTTAACTGTGATTAGGGAATGCTTTCTGATTTCCAAAATAATGAAACCATGCATTAAGATAGACTATATCCCACAAGATAATTACTCAGCAATATTTATGTTCTCCTCTGTTTACATAATTAATATAATTTATATAGTATGTTTTTGCTTATAATTCTTTATGCATATATTTAAATCATGAATGAATTCTTTCATTCGCTAGGCACTCATGCTTTTTATTTATTAAGCCATTGTAAACATCATTACACAATGATTAATATTCACTAATATTACTTTTCTTGATGGTTCAGGGAACTATGTTGACTAAGTGGCCTGTTATTTTCTGAGCTAATCCTCTGTTATAGGACACTTATGTTGATTATTTTTTCATTCACACATAAAATGCTATGATGAATGTCTTTGTGATTCAATTTTCATATAGTTAACTACTGCCTTAGGATTCATTCCTGGAGTTAGAATCACTGTCAAACTCATTGTGCCTTTACAAAGCAGAAGAATATAAAGTTAGCAGTGAATGAAACTCTACTATAAAAAAATACTAAAAAACTGCAACTAAAAGGTTGTTACATGTGATAATCTGAGAGTTTAAGATGATAATGATAAAGTATGCAAATGTCTTTCACATTTGTCATGTAGATGGGGTAACTCACCTACATATACACTGTATGCTACAGACAAAGCAGCTAGAAAATTAATGGAAAGTACAAGTCTCATTTCATTCCTATGTAAAACAAGTACACATGGACAAAGCAATGTGTCTCTGCATAATTTTTATAGAATTTGATATTGAAGCATTTTGATAGGAATTTCATGGAGACAGCACTGAGAAGCAACTTTCTTTCAATGACAGAAGTAAGCTTTATTCCTTAGTAGAAAGTGGGAACAGAGGTTTTGGTTTCTTCTGTTATGAACATAGAGAAATAAAATTTGACTTGGTCTTTTAGATTAGTATCCTACACATAAAATAAATGTAAAAAATCCATAAGATGATGTATATGGTTGGTAACTTCAGTATTTGAATTTTCTTTATGAATACTTACATGCTCAGAGGATGTCTGAAGAATGATACCATTTCCAAAAGACTAAACACAGAGTGACACACTCTCCCTAGAATACTGAGCATGAGACCAAGTCTTGTGTCTTTTCTAATACATCCTAGTTTTGCCTGGCATCCAGGCTAGTATCTCTAGTCATGAAGAAGTCACAGATACCTATATGAGGTCCTTTCACCAGACCAAACTCTTGCACTCAACCACACACAGTTGCTGAAAGCTATATGCAATTACTGTCATAACACCTCTATAATTTCAGACATCATCTCTATTTTTCATATGATAAAAATACATATCAGAGAACTAGGCTAAAATTGGGACATTTTGTCTCTTAAAGGGAAAGACTACATTTCTGTCTCCTCTTACCTCTCATGTTTTTCCTTCACTTAGGTCCAGGGCTTTCTTTCAGATCTTAGTAACTCCTTACCCAGCCAGGCACACAATTCTCCTTAAAAGCCTATGCATCCTTTGCTTCTGCAGCCCCGTGAAGCTAGACAAATCACTTTAGCCTTAATATGGCTTAGTGGCTATGGATATCCAATCTTAGTTTTATACCCAAAGAACACAACATACTTGCAGCATATTACTATTCAGATATTTATAGCCTTTCATACATCATCAGGAAAGTTTATTACTAAAATATAATCAAATATGCTTATATAAATGCTTTGGGTTTTGCATGTGACAAATACTCTAAAAAGTAAACTACAATTTTGGCCCAATAATTTCATGCTTAGAAATTTAACTCAATATTAGGGTCTAGTGCGTTACAACAAATCCACTACTTAATCTATAATACTATCTAAATTTCAATTGCTTTTGAAATTAGAAATGTTTAACTTTTTAAAATTTCAAACCTAATGAGTAAAATACCTCCTTTATGTTTGAATATTTTCATTCAAAATTAAATAGGCCTCTTCCATTTGACCTTTGAAGATATGTGTCCTGATTTGTGACTGAGGAGCCTAGCTATTCTTTGCCTGGTGTATCTTTTCTGTTCTTTTGATTGGCTGGTAGGAACCTATCAATCATGTAGGATATATTAAGAACACATTTTTTAAATGTTCTTTGTAACTACATTTTCTCAAGGGATTGTCTTTTCCATTAGTACATTTACTCAGTAGACTAAAATTTAATGTGTGGTATTGCAGGAAATATTAAAGAAAGAACTGGCATATTTCCCCTCTTGACCCAGCCACTCTCAGCCCCAGCAGCCTGGCTGGCTATGCACCAGCAGGCAATAGCCAACCTGTTTTTATCTGGTGGAGACTCTCACTCAGAGCACCATCATCTTTATACCCAACTCGCAGGTCCCTACCACACCAACCCCATGCTTCAAATTCCCCATAACCTTTTTTCACCTCAGGCAAACCCATACCTTGCTGCCAAACCTTTCTCTCTTGAACCCAGATGAGCCACCATGTGAAGGAAAACACAACACAAACTTAGTTCAGAAACAACAGTAACACAATAAATGGGCACAACAACTAAAATCTTAATCTTGTAAGCCTTATTAAACCTAAATCCTCCAGTGGCAAATCCTGACAGATCCGCCATTGAAACCAGGAGCCACTTGTAATCATATTTTGTCTTCACTCTAACCTTGTCTAAAAAGGTCTAACTCTCTCCTGCTTCCTCTCTTCCTCCACCCAACCCATAAGTCCCTCCTACTCACCCAGTGATTGGCTCCTTTATTCATTAGGAGAATAGTTTCACAAGAAGTAACCTGAGTACAAGACTCATTCCTCATTCACAGCCCCTCCCAGAAGGGAAGAATTAGCATCAAAATACAAACAGCACCAGTGTCAAATGTGACACTTTCTAAAAGGTTTGCAGATTATTTTATCTTGCTCATAACAATATCTTCTAGCAAGTGCAAGTAAAATCTTCCATGTTCATTTTGTATTCTCACTGCTGGTGTTTTAACTTCCAAATGTAATCAGCATACTCTTCACACTACATAAGGCAGATTTTAGTCACACCTAATTGAAATACAACTCTGAAAACTGTCATCTCCTATTTAGCCCTTGTCTAATTTGGATCTAGAATGTTGACTAGAGGCTGATGTGTTGAAGCTTTAAATTTCTGCATCCAGCTACTTGTGTGAGATGGAACCCTAGGCCTACTGAAAGACCTTCCTTTCATTGGGTACATGTCATAAAAGTGATTTAAGGTGTCTTATCTTTAGTCCCCAGCCACTAGCAAGTTCATCCTTTCTACCAGGCAATCTGATAATAATTACAATAACTCAATCCTGGGTAGGAACCTAGAATATTGTCACCCAAAAGTAAGAAAATTATTCTTCTTGCTAACTTTGTTAGCTCAGTATATTCTTATATAAGAATGGAAAACTGACTATTTCTGCCTGGGACACCACTCTTTTGGAACATGGTTTCCAAAATATCCTTGTTTTCATGAATATAATCACATTCTGGAAGTATAGGATAGCTTTAGTTAGGTACAGGAAAGATAAACACACACGAAACATGGATGAAGGCAAGCAGTAAAGGTGTCTGAAAATGTCATAAGGCATCATCGTTTTATCTATTTACCTGAAGTTGCATATAATAACTATAGATCTGTGTATGAATATGCATATATAGTTGAAATGGAAATTTCCCATCTTAGATTTAAATTTTCCTTCCATGAGTCAAGGACTATCTAACAAAACCTCCAATATGCCACTTATGAGTTGTTGATCATGATTGTCCATGAGGCTCCAAAAACAATACAAGCTATTGCTATTGCATGTAGTTATATCACAGAAGTAGAGGATAAGCTCCTATGTCAAAACCAACATGTACTTCAAATACAAAAATCAGATGACCTTAACTGGATCTGACCTGAAAGTCTCCTCATTGGTAGCTTTTATAGTACCAAAAGGTGCCATGCAATTTTGCAGAGGAAGGAAGCAACCAATAAATAATCCTATCTAGATATGAAAACCTATGAACAATATGAATGTAACTGTGAGAATGCAATAGAGGTAATGATATTTAAGAGTAGCCAACAGTATTAATAAGACTTGTGGCTTGCTCAATAATAGTGAAATCATGTATTTTGTAGAACATACAATTGTCACTTTTGTAAACCAGAACTTTTCCTAACTGCATTCTAAATATTAACCTTATACCCATAGATCTTTGTAACTATTACCCCTCTTCAAAAAGCTACTCTATGCAACACAGAGAGAAAATTTTAGAACCACAACCAATCAAAAGGCAGAGAAGAGGAAACTATAAAGTGCCCAGTCCTGACTGGGATACCTACAATACAATCCATGAACTTGAGGCTCTGGGATCATTGAAAATAATTTTCACATGGAGACCACTTTAGAAAACCACAACCATTCAAAAATTAAAGAACAGGAGACCATAGAGTGCCAAGTCCCAAATGTCTATAATACAATCCGTGTACCTAAGGCTCTGGGATCATTGAGAAGAAGCTCCATTAATATTGAAAGATCCAGAATCTAAGATTTTTGCTATAAAATTATGTCTCCTAGACATGTCAGAGAAGCTACTACTATAAAGTCTTATTAATATGACTGCCTAAACAAGACCTGCACATTGACAATACCAATGGACATACAAACATGGAAGAGGAAAAACTCATGAGGACTCAGTACTCAACAACCACAACCACAACCAAAACCACCACCACCCCCCCACACACATCAATAACAAATCTATAGGCAATTGGGGGATATCTAGGCTCTCTTTTGGTGAGGTAGAGAGAAGCAAAATGGTGGAAAAGCAAGCAGATTATGTAAAACAGCAGGATGGGGTCTTTGTTGTAATAAAAGATTTTCAGACTGACCAGAAGCTAGATGCCCTTGACCATGGTTGTTGATCTTTGTAGAAGACCAAGGAAAGACTGACTGAATAAGGAAGATTACTGACAGATTAAGGAAGATTCCTGCTAAAGAGAAATCCACCTTGGGAGATTCAATTTTCCAGGAGACAGAAACCTACCTTTAGGCTTCTATTTCCTCTAGAAAAGTATGTTTAGGACATTTTCATCCTCCCTGCAATTTTGGTGGTCATTTTGAACCTAAAATTTATGTTATAATTTTTAAACTAAAATTATGATTAAAATTGGTGCTTTAAATAAAGTGTCACAATCCAGAAAAGATACAGCACATACCTATGAGAGTAAAAGAAAATGTTTTCTTCATGTGCAAATAAATCTACTTTTCTTTCTTTGGCACTTTAGCCTTAGAGGCAAAGAGGAAGGCATTAAAACAAATGATGGGGGAGGCTGGCTGGGTCCCAAGTTCTGTGTGATAATACAACATGTGTTAAAAAGAAGGATATTCTCCCTAGGGTATTGCTGTAGTAAGAGATAAATTTGAATTTGAAACAACTCCCAGAATTTATTCAGCATTTACTCAATGCCCATCACACTTATATTTATAACTCTTAATCACTGCAATCATCTGAAATGGTAGAAGCCATAGACTCTCCACTACTATTAAAAATGAACAGGAAGTTTAATTTCATGAAAGACGCAAATAGTAACCGTGAAGGCAGGATGGAAAGTGAAATAGCCTGACCCTGGAATTGTACATCACTCAGCCTACAGGAGACTTTCAAAGACTGAGTCTTCAGTAAAAAGCAGATTTGTTGGCTATGGGACGTGACTGTAAGGATTGAGTTCTTCACGTGCCAGTGTGTGGATATCAGTGTGAGCAGCATTTCAAGGGCCCACCTCCATTGTCACCATTTTTTCTCTTATCATCTATCTGGATTCACTTTATTTCCATTCCTCTCCTTATAATTTGTGTTCAGTAATAGAAACACATATTTTAGCTAGTTGTGTAACCTAATGGTTACATGAATCCAGTAACATACTAGCAGATAATGTTTACAAGAAGAAAGGGCTGAACTTTTCAGCTGGAGGATCACCTTATCTACTAGCAGCTACCCTAATCTAATGGAATCTGTCCTTTTCTCTTGTAATCTGACCTAATGTCTTTGAATCTGCACGCTGCTGGAGATTGACCTCATCTCTTGGAATCTGCTCTTATCCTTGGGACTCTGACCTGATCTGCTAGATAATGCACACATACAATACCAGATGTTTTCTGGAAGCCAACCTTATGATCTGCTGTTGTCTGCCCATATCTTCTGGAGTCTGACCTTATTTTCTGGAGGATTTATCTATTGAAGTGTGCCTTTATCACTTGGAAACCAGACATTTTTTCTGGACCTTATTTTCTGGAATTTTACCTTATTTGCTGGAGTTTGTCTCATCCTCTGCTGAATGCCTTTAGGCCTAGAAGCTGCTCTTATCTGCTAGAGGCTGACCTTATCTTCTGGAGGCTGACTTTATCTCATAGAAGCTGATCTGTTCTGCCCTGGATGAGAACTTTATCTCCTGGGTCCTGACTCTACCTTCTTCAAGGTGGAAGATTAATTTGATACTGGTGAAGCAGCTTCAGTGGAAAAAATGGTGACAGAGATATTAGAAGTATACAACAATATAAATGAAAAAATAGAATATCTAGGCCCCAGGAAACCCTGTTGAGGGGAGGTGTCTACCCATTGTGAATCATCTGACTCTACCTCTGTCTGAAGGAAAATTTCATCTCAGACCACTTTTAATGTGGATGCCACTCTCTGAGAAGCTATTATTTACCCTCAAGGATACATTCTTTTATAATTCATTCACTGAAGAGCAGACAGAGTGAGTTTGAAAAGGCCTCTGTGCTTGTTTAACGTCTCACACAAGCTTTTAAAGTGCTTGGTTTGAAGCTCATCACAAGTATTTTCTGAAGACAGCCTTTAGGAATCTGAAATGCCTTCCCTTTCTGCCTCTTCTCTTTTTCTCTATGCACCTCTGGGCATAGTGAAACTTTTCCTGATCTGTGAAACTTGATCTGGCCTTTGGTGCTTGGTATTCTGTGCTTCCTCTAATTAGAAACTTGTTTCCTGAAGTTCTGTGAGGATTACAATTGGATTCCTTAATTTGATCAATGAAATCACTCCCATAGTCACTCAGTATTGGAGACAGTTAAAAGTTATGATTTTTCCAATTTTTTTATTTCTATAAATAATCTGTGTTCTTACTTGATGAAACCTTACTTTCTTTGCCTCCGAGAAGGCAAGGATCTCTGATTTTGTGCTGATAGATTTTTATCTCATAAACCATGCCTGTCTTCTAAATACTGAGTGAAAAATGTTTTAAGTCTCTACAGTGAAATAATGTATTTGATGAGAAACCAAGGAGCCCCATCGGGTCTATTTTATGTTTGTCCATGCTGTGCCATTTTCAACTTGCTCTGATTCTTCGTTAGGATTCTATAATTTATTAAAAAGAGATTGCAATGCATAGTACTAATCAGATGTACTTAAAACATATATAAAACTTGGTTGCCAAGTGAGTTTTAAATATTTATATCTTGATTTTAATTGTACATTCAGTGGACATAAAGTCATAAGGAATTTTAATTTTACTGATGCAATAAGAATTCCACTTCCTTATAATTTAGGGAACTAGAAGTATTTAATTATGTAGCCCAAGTCAGAATGCAAGAATAGTGTGGTAGGAAGAGGTCATTTAGTCTTTTTTTTTTTATATGCTCTGATACAGTTTATTCTTTATTTTTTTTATTCGATATATTTTTAATTTAGATTTCAAATGATTTCCCCTTTTTAGCCCGCCCACTCCCCAAAAGTCCCATAAGCCCCCTTCCCTCACCCTGTTCTCCCATCCACCCCTTCCCAATTCCCTCTTCTGGTTTGGCCCTATACTGCTACACTGAATCTTTTCAGAACCAGAAGCCACTCCTCCATTCTTCTTGTACCTCATTTGATGTGTGGATTATGTTTTGCCTATTCCAATTTTCTAGGCTAATATCCACTTATTAGTGAGTGCATACCATGATTGATCTTTTGAAACTGGGTTACCTCACTTAGTATGATGTACTCCAACTCCATTCATTAGTCTAAGAATTTCATGAATTCATTGTTTCTAATGGCTGAATAGTATTCCATTGTGTATATATACCACATTTTTCGCATCCATTCTTCTGTTGAGGGATACCCAGGTTCTCTCCAGCTTCTGGTTATTATAAATAGGGCTGCTATGAACATAGTGGAGCATGTATCCTTATTATATGCTGGGGAATCCTCTGGGTATATGCCCAGGAGTGGTATAGCAGGATCCTCTGGAAGTGACGTACCCAGGTTTCTGAGGAACCACCAGACTGATTTCCAGAGTGATTGTACCAGTTTGCAACCCCACCAGCAGTGGAGGAGTGTTCCTCTTTGTCTACATACTCATCAATACCTGCTGTCTCCAGAATTTTTAATCTTAGCCATTCTGACTGGTGTAAGGTGAAATCTCAGGGTTGTTTTGATTTGCATTTCCCTAATGACTAATGAAGTTGAGCATTTTTAAGATGCTTCTCAGCCATCCGAAGTTCTTCAGATGCAAATTCTTTGTTTAGCTCTTTAGCCCACTTTTTAATAGTGTTATTTGGTTTTCTGGGGTCTAACTTCTTGAGTTATTTGTATATATTGTATATTAGCCCTCTATCTGATGTAGGGTTGGTGAAGATCTTTTCCCAATTTGTTGGTTGCTGATTTGTCCTTTTGATGGCATCCTTTGCCTTACAGAAACTTTGTAATTTTATGAGGTCCCATTTGTCAATTCTTGATCTTAGAGCATAAGCTATTGGTGTTCTGTTCAGGAACTTTCTCCCTGTACCGATGTCCTCAAGGGTCTTCCCCAGTCTCTTTTCTATTAGCTTCAGAGTGTCTGGCTTTATGTGGAGGTCCTTGATCCATTTGGAGTTGAACTTAGTACAAGGAGATAAGGATGGATTAATTCGCATTCTTCTGCATGCTGACCTCCAGTTGAACCAGCACCATTTGTTGAAAAAGCTATCTTTTTTCCATTGGATGTTTTCAGCCCCTTTGTCGAGGTTCAAGTGGCCATAGGTGTGTGGGTTCATTTCTGGATCTTCAATCCTGTTCCATTGATCCACCTGCCTGTCACTGTACCAATACCATGCAGTTTTTAACACTATTGCTCTGTAGTATTGCTTGAGGTCAGGGATACTGATTTCCCCAGAATTTCTTTTGTTGTTGAGAATAGTTTTAGCTATCCTGGGTTTTTTGTTATTCCAGATGAATTTGAGAATTGCTCTTTCCAACTCTATGAAGAACTGAGATGGGATTTTCATTGGTAATGCGTTGAATCTGTCTGTATATTGCCTTTGGCAAAATGGCCATTTTAACTATATTAATCCTGCCGATCCATGAGCATGGGAGGTTTTTCCATTTTTTTGAGGTCTTCTTCCATTTCCTTCTTCAGAGTCTTGAAGTTTTGTCATACAGATCTTTCACATGTTTGTTAAGAGTCACCCCAAGGTACTTTATACTGTTTGTGGCTATTGTGAAGGGTGTCATTTCCCTAATTTCTTTCTCAGCCTGCTTATCCTTTGAGTATAGGAAGGCTACTGATTTGCTTGAGTTGATTTTATAACCTGCCACTTTGCTGAAGTTGTTTATCAGCTGTAGGAGTTCTCTAGTGGAGTTTTTTGGGTCACTTAGGTAGACTATCATGTCATCTGCAAATAATGATAGTTTGACTTCTTCCTTTCCAGTTTGTATCCCTTTGACCTCCTTATGTTGTCTAATTGCCTGAGCTAGTATCTCAAGTACAATATTGAAAAGATAAGGGGAAAGGGGGCAGCCCTGTCTAGTCCCTGATTTTAGTGGGATTGCTTCAAGTTTCTCTTCATTTAGTTTGATGCTGGCTACCGGTTTGCTGTATATTGCTTTTACATTGTTTAGGTATGGGCCTTGAATTCCTGTTCTCTCCAAGACTTTAAGCATGAAAGGATGCTGAATTTTGTAAAATGCTTTTTCAACATCCAATGAAATGGAGGTCATTTAGTCTTGATATTGATAGAAAATCAGGTAGCCTGGTGACTGTCTAAGCTGCAGGTCTAAGGGAAACTATGATGTGGGTGTTCCGATGAGTGAAGTCAGCTTTGAGAGTACCCATCATTTGTTGTTCCTTGCCCATTTGAGGTCTTTCCTGAGTCGGTACACTATCATCAGACCCATCAACCATTCAGTAATCCCAATATACATTCTTACTGCCCAATCTAGTTCTAAGTCAAGTCCCACTTTAAGTGTGGGCCTTGCTTATTTGAGTCATTCCCACCCAGATCCCTTTCATTCCCACCACTGAAAAATGAAAATGAATGAAAGGAAGCTTTCTGTTGCTATTACAGTTTGGTCTTTTCCAGAGCCCTGTATGCTATAGGGAGCTCCTTTTCTACCTTGTTAAAAGCCATACTTATCCTTTTTCCCATCCTTACCAGTTCTTCAGATTCATGAGGCAGCTAATCAGAAAAGTGCTAGCTCAGGGATGCTTTGGGAGTCATACAATTAGGACTGTACAGACCCCATGTAAGTTACCCAAGAACTTGTGCATATGCTGCTGTTTTCAGAATAGTATGGCCGTTTTGACTTTTGTTTTCTTCTTTTTTAAGCAATTGTCTAAAATTTTTGCTAATTTTCTAGACCAGTCATTTTTTTTTTTTTTTTTTTTTTTTTTTTTTTTTTTTTTTTTTTTTTTTTTACGAAATAACTTTTACCTACACGTGTTCCAATGTCACTACTAACATGGATTTAGTTTTGTTTCTTTAAGGAAGTAGAAATTACACATGTACCATTTGAAAAAAAATATCTTTCTAGTCATTTGAGAGCTACAAAACTGCAATTATAAGCAGTATAACCTAATATTAATTGTACAGGTTTTTTATTAGACAAGATAAATTCCTTCATTTCTTATCTAAAACTAAGACAGCTTTTAGACATCCCCAGTGGGATGTGGGACAATGGTGACTAATGTTTCCCTCTCATCCTCAAATACTTCAATATTTTACTTCTCCAATATCACATATCTGTTCTTTATAGCACTTACAGGAAGCTTTGCATATAACAAGTACTAAAATGAGGCTTGAATAGGTTGTCATCAAGAAACAAAGATTACATTTAAAGTATATTTTCCTGGCTCTCTACATAAAAAAGAAACATCTTATCTGAAAGAGCCTAAACATCTACCTCTTCAATCATTGGTGTTCAAATCAATATACCTAACATTGCTATGGAATTATGATGTGTGTGTGTGTGTGTGTGTGTGTGTGTGCACATGCGTGCACTCATGCATGTGCATGCACGCACAAATATGTGTGTATGCACATTTGTTTAATGTATTAAATTCATATGACTTTAATTTTTGTGAATTTTATTAAAGAAAATCAGAAATGAGACCATGCTTGAAGCAAATATTATAAATTCATATTGTAATATTTCAGATGTTTAATTAGCTATCTCACTGTGATCCCTTTCGGTAAAAGGTTTCTTAATTTACTGGTTACATACAGCATTATTCTTTTCCCTTTATGGTATTAAGATTTTTATTGAAATATTTGACTACATTTGCCATAGGAAACCAAAGAAAGGGTCAAGAACAGTCTTTGAGCATCTTTGCCAACATTTTTAAGAGAAAAATAAAAAACCTCACATTTAACTTTTCTTTAGGGTAACAATTTCTTCTTAGAAGAGGCTATTCTGATGTTTTCTTTTAATGATAATGCTCACAATTGCATGATTATGCAGACAGTTACACTGTTATGGTAGTTTTTTGTACCCTTGAAAGAGGTGCGTGTATAGGCTATAGTGTCATTTCTGGAGACCTATGTCCATGGGCTTCATACATAGAAATAACCAAGCAGACTAATGGTACAAAAAGCCTCACTTCCCAAACAAAAACCATCAAGTAATACAGCAAGACTAGGTCCTACAGTCTCAGGACTGTCCAATGCCCAGTGATATTGGGACAAAACAGATCATTGTAACTGTGGATACACCACATGCTGTAGTTGGCCAAGGAGGAAAGGAGCCTTAGCATCTTACAAATTGCAATAGGCTTCTAGTATCTAAAGGAAGAACATCTCATTCAAAATGTAAAATGCCACATTTTCATCCACCTATATCACATCAAACCATAAGAAGTCCTCTAAATGGGAGGCCTTCAAGAGAAAAGAGAGAAAAATTAATTACCTGGATATGGTTTATGCTAAGAACTTTTGCATATTTATTCCTGTGTCTTGAAAATGCCACATTTAAAGGGAAACACACAGAGTGTGTTGGTGGGAATTTGCTAATAAATACAATCTTTTAAGATTTCTTTTAGTTAAGATGAAGCAATTTATTTGGGTTTGCAACCATGATTGTCAACTTTACAGCTCTCTGGTCTCCTGAGCTTTGTGTGCCTATGGTATACATGAACTCATACAGGAACAAGCATAAATATAAACAAAAATATTAAATAAACCTTTTAAATGAAATAATGACAGACATGCTAGAAAACACACAGAAGGGAAAAAACCTTTGGCCTTGCACAAGCTCTCTTGTGTTTACAGACCTTCTCAGGTTCACTCCCTTAATTGTTCATTGCAGGTTGCATGAGATTGGAATTGGCATCTCAGCAATGCACTTCTCACTAAATTGTGATAGAAATGACCCTGCCACATATATGATGGAATTTAGAATCTCTCCGATGATCTTTCTTCTCCCTAAGATATCGGAGACTTCATACATTTGTCCTGTAGAGACACAATGTTCTAGATTCAAGAACAACTAAGTGAAGTTGCCTGCCAGCACCCAGTGATGTGAATTATGCTGTTCTGTATTTCAGTGTCTGTTCATTATGTTTCTGAAGCTGTTTGTTGTATTCACCTTACACCAGTCAGAATGGCTAAGATTAAAAACTCAGGAGACTGTAGGTGTTGGCAAGGATATGGAGAAAGAGGAACACTCCTCCACTGCTGGTGGGAATGCAAGTTGGTACAACCACTCTGGAAATCAGTCTGGCTGTTCCTCAGAAAACTGGACATAACACTTTCGCAGGACCCTGCAATACCACTCCTGGGCATATACCCAGAGGATTCCCTGGCATACAATAAGGACACATGCTCCACTATGTTCATAGCAGCCCTATTTATAATAGTCAGAAGCTGGAAAGAACCCAGATGTCCCTCAATGGAGGAATGGATACAGAAAATGTGGTATATTTACACAATAGAATCCTACTCATCAATTAAAAACAATGAATTCATGAAATTCTTAGGCAAATGGTTGGATCTGGAAAATATCATCTTAAGTGTGGTAACCCAGTCAGAAAAGAACACACATGGAATACAGTCACTGATAAGTGTATATTAGCTCAGAAACTCTGAATACCCAAGACACAATTTCCATATCAAATGACTCCCAAGAAGAAGGAAGGAGAGATCCCAGATCCTGAAAAGGCTTGTTCCATCATTGTAGGAGAGCACCAGGACAGAGAAGTAGTAGGGGGTTGATAGGAGAATGGGCAGAGGGAAGGGGGCTTAGGGAACTTATGGGGTGGTGGGAACTGGGAAAGGGAAAATCATTTGGATCTCAGTTCCATAGGAGTTTGGAAGATAAAAATGTAGAGGGCAAGGCAGGCAATGTAGGCTTGGTTTGAAAAGTTTCAGAGGGGAAATTAGATACTTTATCAGGGAAATTTATTTTGAATTAAAAATCTGTAGTAGCTGCAGTGAAATAATCAGAATCAAACAGCAAGACACAAGAACTACTAAAGTAAAACCTTTGCTTTGCTAGAATTCTTGACACAGGTTACTGTAGCAGAGAAAGTAGTAGTCATTAAGAGAGCAGTATCAATGAAGTGAAATCTTTATGACAGCAATTCCTGAGAATTAACATACAGAAGCTGTATTCTAGACAGAACTAAGGTTGGAACTTGTACTGCAGCCAAACGTGATAGTGTAAGGGTCACCCAGGTTGTATCAGTTTTGAAGGCATGCAAGAGTCCTGGCGAATGCTGAGGCTTGTCACTCTGAGAGGCCAGAAGATTTCTCAGGTAAAGGTGCAACCTCAGTAAAATTTGAGGGTCCAGGATTGAAGAATTCGTGCAATGTGTTTGAGGTTTAGTATCACAAAGAGTTAAATTCCTACCCAATTGCAGAAGACCCCAGCAGATAATGATTGCCAAGAATAGCAGCAGTGGTAGAGTCTGCCTGGGGTTAGAAGACAAACTATGTCCTGCAGAGGGCAGAAATGAAGCAGTGACCCAAGTGCCTTAGAGAAACCCAATCATGACTGGATCCACGACATTGGGTACTGTATTACTTACACTGTTGGGAGTTTGGTTTTGCCTAGTTATTATTGTGATTAATCCTTGGATTCTCCTTCATGAAGTAAGAAAATAACTAAGTTTTGCTTCTTACATGAGCCAATAGCTGAGAGATTTTAAACTTTTAAAAGAGATACTGAATTTTTTAAAGAATCTGGAAATATTAAAGAGACTGAACTTTTAATGTGTTTGAATTTGTAAAGATTAAGTGGCTTTTAAAATTATTTGTTTTAATGTGAAATTTTGAGATGCATGAGAAAATAAGGATTTTGTCCTAATGGTAAAATGTTTGGGGATGGGTATGGGTGTGTGTTTGCATGTGATTTTGACAAGGTTCCAGTTGTGCTGCATAGTTTTAAATCAACTTGACCCAAGCTAAACTCTTCTGAGAGAAGGGAAACTCAATTAAGAAAATGCCTTCATATTATCAAGCTATAGAAAGGCTTGTAGGTCATTTTCTTAATTAGTGATTGATAGGAAGGGTCCAGCTCATTGTGAATAGTGACACTTGTGGACTGGTGGTCCTAGGCTCTATAAGAAAGAAGGCTGAGTGTGCCACAGGAGTGATCCAATAGAAGCATCCCTCCATGCATTTGGTCATTGTGTTTCATTATAGTAATAGAATCCTTAACTAAGACAATGGGTATGTGTATGCATTCATATATATGTGTTGATATATATATGCCTAGGGACCAGAGGGGGACATCAGTTGTCCAGAGCTACCTTCCCTTTTCTCACTCCCTGGAAACATGTTCTTTCATTGAAGCTGAGGTGTGACATTTTTGTTGAAGGCAGCTGTCCCAAATTTTCTAACAATTATCTTGTCTACATTACCCTGTCTTTATGTTGAGGATATAGGCCCACACAGATACATATGACTTTTATACAAATTACAGATCTCTGAACTCATTTATTTCTTTATGCTTTCCCAGCAAAAGGTCATACCTATTGCACCATTGTCTCAGATTGTATCCTGGAATGTATCCATGTATAAAAGTAGAATTGAGAGTGCATCATGAAGGAAGGGAGCAGGAGGAGGTCGTCTGAGAAGTGGGAGGCTAAGAAAGTCAGTGTGGTCACAGTTTCTGGTGCCCTGGAAGGAAATTCCACCTATGGGATGTATCATATACAGTTCTGCACTCAGCAGTGTTTTCAGATGTCACCTTAGGCCTACTAACCTCTATACCCTTCTCTTTCTTTACTTTTCCTTAGAGGAAAATAATTCTTGAGACCACCATTAACTGTCTTATGAAAAAAGTACTTGGGTCTATAATTCAGCAAAACAAAACTGAAGCAGGTCATAACAGTTTAAAGTAAAAATTTGGACGTGATTAATCTTTTATTTTCTATTCAGTTTGGGAGAAGTAGAACATGCAGCCCACTGGAGGCTATATGAATCTTCAAATGTTTTCACTTCTTGACCCTTAGTGTGCAGTTTGAACATGCTCCACTTCCTACTCAGGGAACACTCATTTCTCACCAAATGCCCTAGAAAACCAATACTTACTTCAAACCACCTCAAAATCATTCCATTCTTCAACTGTATGAAAGCACCATTGTGTCTAGGCTTCACATGCTGCAAGCACAGGAACCATCCACAACTACAAAGAAGAGGTTGTCTCAGGTTTTCAAGACCCAGACAACATGCAGTGCTCTGAAACACTGTAATTTCATATTAGAAAGAAGGTCTTTGGTGGGAGGACAAATACATTGTTTTCTTATATTGCAGGGGTGACAGAAGGCATCAAATTTAGTACATAGAAGCTTGAATAAATATCAAGGATGGATGATTTTAAGAAATGTCTCCAAGGAGAAAATGAGAAAGGAGAAATTGAAATGGTGTTTCTCTGGCTGAGATTTTCAAATAAGCATTAGAATAGGCACATAGCCTGAATATTGAGAATAAAATTCAATATACATTTAGCACTCTATATTACTTCCTCTATTCTGGACATGCCACAGACATGTAAACTCTTGCAATCATAATGTAATAAAAGGCCTTGGTAAGTTTCACATGTACTAGGTAAGTGGACAGAGGAAACGAGTGACATCATAACATACTAACATTACATGACCCACATATTAGATCACTGTGCAAGACATGCAGAAACTGTAGGCTTATTTGAAGAAAATTTCTTAGACAATTATAAAATTTGGATTGTAAACATCTGTGAAGTAGGCAGATAAACTGGAGACCCAGGGACAATAGTGACTGTGGCTTAAATGCTAAGATATTCTGGGGCAAAACTATACCCAGAAAGGACTCTGTCATTGAATTTCTACCTGATTAGATTAAATGCAGCTGGAGTATAAGAAAGATGTAATGTTATTAGGGCCAGTGAAATACCTCAGCATTTGAAATGTTGAAAATGTTTGCTGTGAAATCCAGCAAACCTGAATCCCATTCCAAGAACACAAGGTGGAGGAAAGAGGTATCTTCTGAAACTTCTCTTCTGATCTCTACACGTAGTTGTAGTATGCATACTCATGTACATACACACACCTACACCCACACACATACACATCCCCTAAAATATACACATGAAGAGATACTCCTACAACATACACATGCACAACCCACACACTCATTCACACATACATACACACACATACAACCCAAATACATATGCACAAACTTAGATCCCCACAACATATGCACACACAGTCCATACACTCACTCACACACACAGATACACACAAACATACAAACACCCATATACATACACACAACCCACACTTATAAACACACACCAAATCCCACATACATATATAAAAACAGACCCCACACACATATACACACCCCACACACATATGCATGCACTCTCACACACATACATACCACACATACTCAAATATACACACACACCCTCCACACACACTTAGATACACACACACACACACACACACACAGTACTTCCCCTCCAAAACCACAGTAAACATAATATATTTTTCAAATAAAATAAATATGAAGGTAACTTGCTTAATCTAAGTCTATAATCTAAATACTAATATGTAAAATTACAGTCATGGTAACATTCAGACTGACATTGGGGTACTGTGGCCAATTCAAGTTTATACATTTTGACAGAGCTAATTATCATAATCATAAATATGTCATGAAGAAAAACTCCTAAAGAATGTTCATTCAAACTTGGAAAGACCATTTCAGAAGTCAGAGAAAACTTAATTTTCTTTATCACAGGTTTTTCTTCTTTATCATAGGTTTTTTCTTTTTCTTCATGTATAAAAGCACAATATTATCAATAAAATTGAGTATGAAGATAACTGATAGTGAAGATATAAATTTCCAAATGATCCATGGCTTCAAAATGACCATACTCATTGTGTAGAAATTTACCAGTATGTAAGAAGTCAGGGACTGGTCAAGTATTTGAATGGTCTCTTTAAAATGGCTGTGTAATGTTTTCATTTATGAGTTAATTAGAATAAAAATAAAAATTTTATTTTTATTTAACAAAATAAAATTTTAATATTTTTATTTAATAAAAATATTAAAATAAAGGAAAAGAAAAGAAATTTGTAAAAAGAAAAACTATTTACCTAAAGAAGGCTATGATATGGCTACAGAGGAAGTTGTATTACCTTCTCATAATTTGTTCTTTCTAAAGTCTCTTCTTTCCTTTTCGGCTAGAGTTGTCCTACCACAGGGTGTGCTGATAATACATGACTATCCACCACTACTGAATAACTATGGCGTGTGCCATTCATTTTTTCAGATCCCTCTACTATAAAGGCAAAAGTGAATCCTAACACAGACTACACACTGTGAGGCTTGTTATGTGCCTCTACAACCTCTTTTTGAATTTGAAACATATTTCCTGCATCTGGGAGATGGCTTAGTTGGTGAAATCCCTAATATGTAATAATGGAGACTGAGTTTTGACATTCCAAAACCCTGGAAAATAGGCAGGTATAGGGATATGTGCCCACAAAACAAGTTCCTGGGATAGATAGGAGGAACCATTGGGTTAGTAGATCAGCAAGCCTCAATGAACCACCTAACTCTAATGACTCTTTTTGTTCTTAGAGCATAAGCCATTGGTGTTCTGTTCAGGAACTTTTCCCCTGTGTCCATGTGTTCAAGATTGATCCCCACTTTCTCCTCTATAAGCTTCAGTGTGTCTAGTTTTATGTGTAGATCCTTGATCCACTTGGACTTCAGAAAGAGACCCTGTCTTAAAAATTATAGTGAAAAGCATCTTCTGGGTATATGAACAGGAGTGGTATAGCTGGGTCCGCAGGTGTAATTTTTTGAGGAATTGCCAAATTAATTTCCAGAGTGGTTTTACCAGTTCGCAATCCCACCAATAATGGAGAAGTGTTCCTTTTTCTCAACATCCTTTCCAGCATCTGCTGTCCCCTGAGTTTTTCATCTTAGCCATTCTGGCCAGTATAAGGTAGAATCTCAGTGTTGTATTGATTTGCATTTCCCTCATAACTAAGAATGCTGAACATTTCTTTAGGTGCTTTAGAGCCATTCAAGTTTCCTCAGTTGAAAATTCCCTGTTTAGCTCCTTACTCCATTTTTAATAGGGTTATTTGACTGTCTGGAGACTAACTTCTTGAGTTCTTTGTATACATTAGATATTAGTGATCTAGCAGATGTAGGGTTAGTAAAGATCTTTTCCCAATTTGCATGTTGCCATTTTGTCCTATAGACTATGTCCTTTGCCTTACAGAACCTTTGCAGTTTTATGAGGTCCCATTTGTGGATTCTTGTTCTTAGAGCATAAGCCATTGGTGTTCTGTTCAGGAACTTTCCCCCTGTGCCCATGTGTTCAAGATTGGTCCCCACTTTCTCCTCTATAAGCTTCAGTGTGTCTGGTTTTATGTGTAGATCCTTGATCCACTTGGACATGAGCTTTGTACAAGGAGATAAGAATGGGTTGATTTGCATTTTTCTGCATGCAGATCTCCAGTTGATCCAGCACCATTTGTTAAAAATGCTGTCATTTTTCCACTGGATGTTTTCAGCTCCTTTGTCAAATATAAAATGACCCTGACCGTGTGTGTGTGTTCTTTTCTGGGTCTTCAATTCTATTCCATTGATCTTCCTGCCTGTCTGCTCCTACATGTAATAAGGATACATACTCCACTATGTTCATAGCTGCCTTATTTATAATAGCCAAAAGATGGAAAGAACCCAGATGTCCCTCAACAGAGGAATGGATACAGAAACTGTGGAATATATACACAATGGAGTACTATTCAGCTATTAAAAACAATAAATTCATGAAATTCTTAGGCAAATGGAACTAGAAAGGGTCATACTGAGTGAGGCAACCCAATCACAAAAGAACACACACATGGTATGTTCTTATAATACATGACTATCCACCACTACTGAATAACTATGGCATGCACCATTCATTTTTTCAGACCTCTCTACTATAAAGGCAAAAGTGAGTCCTAACACAGACTACACACTGTGAGGCTTGTCATGTGCCTTATAAGCAGATGTTATCCCAAAAGCTCAAAACAAATAAGTTACAATTCACCCAGCACAGGAAGCTCAAGAAGAAGGAGGACTTAAGTGAGGGTGCTTTGCTTCCTCTAAGAAAGGGAACAAAATACAGGAGCAAATAAGGGAGACAATGTATGGAGCAGAGAATGAAGTAAAGGCCACCCAGAGACTGCCCTCCCTGGGGATTCATCCTATAAACAGTCAACAAACCCTGACACTACTATGGATGACAAGAAGTGTATACCAAAAGGAGCATGCCATGGTTGTCTCCGGAGGAGCCCTGCCAGAGCCTTACAAATACAGAGGCAGATGCTAGCATCCAACTATTAGACAAGGCATGGGGTCCCCAATGGAGGAGCTGTAGGGTGGTCTGGAGGAGCTGAAGGGGTTTACAGCCCCATGGGAAGAACAATGGTTTTGGCCACCCAGATGCCCAAGACTCCCAGGGATTGAACCATCAACCAAGGGGCACACATGGTTTCAGCCAAAAATGTGGCAGAGGAAAGCCTTGTTGGGTATCAGTAGGAGGAATGGTCCTTGGTTAGGTAAAGGCTCAACAGAGGCCCCAACAAAGGGAAACTGAGGAGGGGGGAGGAGGGACTGTGTCAGGTGGAGGGGCATATACATGGAGGCAGGGGGAGGACGGGGGATTGGGGGGGTCTTAGGGGAGGGGGAAATCAGGAAAGATTTTACTATTGGCAATGTAAATGAAGACGATATTCAATAAAAAAAAGGAAAAAATATAGTGAAGAGCAACATAGGCAGATACTGAGCACTGACCTCTGGGCTTTGTACTTACAGGAGCACATTCTAATAAACTGTTTTGGTGGAACATGCTGACAGTATATGCATCCGAATATGTGAAAAGACAGAGTTAGAACCCAACACTACTCAAAAATATAAGCTAATAAATAAAAAATAGTGTGTATGGTCATATTCTAGCATCCTAGCAGACTAGGAAAGAACTGCTTATGTAGTTGAAATCCTTCTTGATTTCTATTCTGTTTTCCCCAAATTAGCAGCATTTGTGTATGATATTAGGATATACACAGTTCTATCTTGGAACTTTTTAAATGTATAAGGTTTATAATAACAACTATCTTAAATAAATTTAAATTTATGTGAGAAATATCAAGTAAAATACCCAACTCAATACATGCTATACCAACAGGCAGCCAGAAAAACATACATAACTGCCAAAGTTCTTCCAAAATTTGAAAATGTAATTTATATCAGATTTTATAATCACAAAATATGGGGAAATTTTTGAGGAAGAAATGTCTACTGTGGCAGAACCTTGCCCTTAGAAATAAAGATTTTAGGGGACTGATCTCTGTGCAAGGAGTAGGTGGGACTTCTGGGTCAGGGAGAAGAAAGGGGGAAGCAGGAAAGAGATACAGGATTGGATTCACCATGGGAGGATTTATATATAGTATGGCTTACACAATTAGGGTGCTAGTGTTTGTGGCCAGTGACTGAGCTACCTGTTGATTCTGAACTAAGTTCATGTGGTATTTTCCTTTATAGGCAACTCAACTGGGTTCCAGAGAAAAAGGTATGATGGCAAAACTCAGGGTTGTGAGAAGTGTAAAGACCTGTGGGAATTTAGAAAACTGGGGCTAGCATTGTAGCGACGCAACAGAGGGAACTTGAGTCAGGTGGAGAGATTTCAGAGCTCTGGATCAGAGTCTGCCAAAGATGAGAGTAGGCTGGCCAGGCACTGCTGGCAGAGCATGGATTGCATTTTTACATTTCCCTTTCCAGTCTACATTTAGAGTCCTTTCTCAGAACACTATTTTATCAGCCTATATATCAGGTTGTTCTCCTTAATTACATTATCTACATGAAAATGAAAATTAACTATTTTCATACAGTACAGATATCATGTATGAACACTGTGTAAAGAAAAATGTATATTTAATAATATATACAATAATTCATTTGGGAGTTTAACCAATATTTACTACCTATTAAGAACAGTAGATATCCATAGTGAGTAATCATGTATTTGTACTTTGTATCATGAGGCAAATACATGTTTCATCTATATACATAGCTATGACATAATGAGGATGGTCCTAGTCCATCCCAGTGCCTTTGCTTTCCTCACTTTGTGTCCACTGGCAAAAACCCAATGTGCATTAAAGCAAAGACTGCAGGATGGATAATGCCAGCAGCACTCCTGGTCTGCTGTCCTCACACAGGCTGTCTCTGGCTTTCATGATGATTGGTTTGGTTGTTTCACTGTAATCATTAGAATAGTACTGTTCAGACTGCCTGGCTCTTAGAATCCATTCAAATCATATTCTGAATACAAATTGAGTTGATCTTCAGCAGCCTCACTGCTGGGATAAGAGTGGGGATAATTGTTGTTACCTGGTATACTAACCATGAAACTAATTAAATGAAATCTCCCAGTGGTCCAGGCCATTAATACTGAATAACTCATGTTTGAGCAGATGGGTCACATTTGGCAGTTTTTCTCCCAATCTTAAAAAATAAATATATCCTGCCAGAATCTATACAACATTCTCATATTCTATTTTATGTAACCTTATTTTACCTAATCAAATCTTCCAAGAATTGATTGTGTTGCTTAGAACTTAGAGAAAACATATTATTTTTGTACAAATGATATGCAAATGAATTAATGATCTGTGAGTTTATTTCAGGGTGCCCACCATACTTATATCCAGAACACAGTTCTAGTCTGATTGCAGTTTGGTGTGAAACTGAAGTTGTTAGCATTCACTATGAATGCTCAGTGATCTTAAACAAAATTTGCTATTAGTAACTAAATACGTTGACTAAGAGATAAGTAAATTATGTGGATACTGTGGATACTAAATGCAAGTGTCATGTTATGTCATGGGGATGTTAAAAGTATCCTGTGAGGGAACTCTTAATGACTGAGTATGTAGAATAAGTGCTGTGTGGCATACACTAGGAAACAGAATGTAAAAGTGTAAGAAATGCTCAAGATTATGAGGCATTTGACTGAGGATCCAGTTGGTAGAGCTGTTGTAGGAAGTGTAAGTATCTCTGCTATGATGTATGAAGCATGCCACTGGTGTGGAGGCTTTGAAATTACACTGTTTTGGTTTGATCTGCCTGGTTCCTGCTTGCACTTGAGGATCTGAGCTCTCAGAGAGCCTGACACTAGGCCATGCTTCCCTTCAGTGATGGGTCTTAAGACAAGTGTAATCCTTTCTTTCTTAAGTTGCCTCCCTCAGAGCATTTTTGTTTCAGGAGCAGAGAAGTAACTACTCAAACAATTAGAGCTTAAAAAGTCCATAAACTCTTGACAGCTGTTGGGAGGAAAAAGAAATAGAGAATGTGCTGATATGGGAGTTAGTCCAGTGTGGACATTAGCTGCAAGGCAGACAATAGCCCCATGGTAGGACTGGAGCAGTAGAGAGTGAAGCCCAGAGAAATGAGAGATGGCCTGGATTTCGAAGTGTGCCAAAGTGGCCCTTCCTGATTTGGCATCCGTGACTCTAGAAATTAATTATGTCCACTGCCCTGCTCTTCACTGGAGAGACTTGAAATAGTGGTACAACTTTACTTCTGGTCAACATAGCAGGGGGTGGGGATCTATTATTTTCTACCATGTATGCACTCCATCAACTCTATCTGGATTATATTTCTACTATTTGTGTGCTCCTGTAGTGTAATCTGTATCATATTTATCATTTGCTTTCTTTTACTCAAAACTTTTATCTTCAAAAGTTGGTTAAATATCATGTTCTCTGTTTTCTCTCTATACATCCTCAAGTTGAGATCTTTTCAACAGTGGCATGGAAATGTTAATCTTAAAACTTTCAGGATCTCTGAAGATGCCAATTATAAGGACAAGAGCTCTACTTTTCAACCTCAGCTATCAAGCCTGTACCCTATATGTATGCATCTGGCACTACCATCAATTAAAATAAATATTAGAATAAAATTTTCATTATTAGGTATTTATATCTTGTTCCAAATTTCAAAATCCCTAGCCTTTAGTGGAATGCCTATCACTGTATCTGCAAACAAAAAACAACAACAACAACAACAAAAAACAGTTACTGTAACTCCCGAAGAAAAGTCTACTTTAAGCACTATTACTGTTTTTGAGAAAATGATTCACTTCTGGATGGAAAACCACATAGGAGTCCTGTTGTCTCCAAATCCTGTACTTAGCTTCAACAAAGTGTATTAGACTGGATGGTTCTTGACGGACAGAATTCTGTGTTCAATGGAAGCACAAGAGGAAGGTCAGGGCATGGACATACCCCATGCCTGATGACAGCCATGTTTCATTTTGTGAAGTGCCCTTGTACGCAGACAAGCTTGCTGCTCTCCCAGGCTCTTCTAAAAGCCTCTAGCCCCTGATATACTCACTTCTCAAAGACCCCACTTCTTATATTGCTGAATTCAGAATTACGTTACATATGTGAATTTGAGGAAGACACACATCCAGAATATGCCAGTGTTAAGGAACACATGATGTTTGCTCTGACCTTTCTTAAAGCATATCCAGCATTAGAATATAGAGAATCATTTTTATGGATTAGTATTTTTCATAATATTCAATTGTATCTGTCTCCAAGGATTCTTACAATGTGGCATTTCTACAGACATTGAGGACTGACTGATAAAGCAACACATCTGCTGTTATTATATTAGGACAAGTAATAAAATTCATTTTTAAAAATCAATTTAGCAGTTACTGAGATGTTCAACTTTTATTGTGGGTAGTCTATATTGTTTTGGTACAGAAAAACAAAACAAAAGAACAAAATGCAAAACAACAACTAAACCACCTTTTAATTTGTTGTAAATAGCAAACAGCAGTCATAAGTATTTATAGTAGAGGGCTGGCAGGAGGCTCTTCTAAGAACTGTGACTGTCACCAGGACTGAAGACCCAAGTTTGATACCCAAGACACAGATGATTCAAGGAGAGAAGTTCCTGAAAATTATTACAGAAACAGTTGCAAGATGAACATTCATAAATACTGATTCAGTTCTTCAAGTCAAAGTAAAAATGCAATTTTTTTTTAAAAAAAGGAGGAGTCAAACATGGCAAGAATACAGCATTCAGGAAATGAAGGCAGAGGGTTCAGAGGTTCATAGAGAGACAGCAAGTGGTAGTACGGCCTTGTTCAAAAAAATTAAAAATATTATCACAGAGGATTGGAAATTCCAAAGAAAACTAGTTAGAAAAAAATAGATGTTTAGAATCAATTCTTTACATATTCATTAAAATGATTATCTCTTTTAAGACATGTCAATCAGTGTAGGCCATGCCATGATAGCAAGAAAGGAAAACAAACAAACAAACAAAAATAACTCCATAAACTCCATAGGTGCACAATGACCTAGACCTAGAAATAATTTCTTTTGGCCAAATTCAGAATGTTTAATGAGTAAACATGTCATATGTGCTTTGGGCAAAATGAAATAATATGCTCTGATCATTAAGTTGAGATCTTGTTGCAATGTCTGAGGTAAGATCACAGGCATTCAGGTTGTTTGGAATGGCCACACCTGACAAACTGAATGAATACCTGTGGGTGTCTCACAAGCTGACCATGCCCACATGTGACCCATACTCTGTACAAGAAGTTACAGGAACCTGAGTGCTGGCATCTGGGGGTACTTCCTACAGTGATAGTAACTCCCTACAGTGGTACACTCCCTAGAGGGGATGGATACTCCCTACAGTGGGGATACTCCCTTCAGGGGGGTCACTCACTACAGTGCACACCATGATTCAGCTGCCTTGCATGACTGTGTAGGTGTATTCTTGAGACCCAAGCAGTCACTCAAATATATTTTACTTATTGTTATACAATCCAAAGTTACAAACCTGAAATACCTGACTCTGTGTTAATTGTTAATTGTTTTTATTTTCAAGATAGGGTCTTAGAGAACAGCTCATGTTTGTTAGTTGTTACATCTTGTTGTTTTTTTTTTTTTTTATGCTCACAAATAATCCATTAAATTATTTTACCATGCCCCAGTAATAGTTCATACATTTACTTATACTAAAACAGTTTAACAAATGAGCAGAATTGGTTATTTGATTTTTTTGGTATTATAGAAAAAGTATTTATATAAAATTAACCCATTCCTGGAAAGTGTAAGACAATGTGTACATTTTTTAAGTACAGTGATGTTCACTGACACAATATCAGAGGTTTAGACTGTATAACTGTTTTCTTTGCTGTCGCTGTCTCTCTGTCTCTCTTTGTCTCTGTCTCTCTCACCCCTCCACCCTTGTGTGTGTGTGTACATGCTGCTACTTTTCTACGAAGAATGACCTATTAAGAATGAAATACAAAGACTATTTTGTGACAGTGCTGTTGACCTTGAAGATCTACACGTTAGGGCTCAAGAGCCCCAGATAGACCTGAACTATGAATACATGTTGCCTCTGTGTTCCCCCTCTTTGTCTGTATATCTTCTGATTTGAGAAGAGGTTTCCACATATATTTTAGAATAGAGTATGTTTTCACTGTCAATGTTTTTATTGTTTGATGCCTATAAGCAATTCATTTTAAAATGAACTTCTGTACCCATTTTTCACTCACCTTGCTTGTTGTATTGCTATGTGAATGTATTGTTGATTTCTGAGTCATAAACTGTGAGGAATATCGTATTTGTTAAAAAAAATCTAAATGGCCACTTTTTGAGGGTTTCTTTACCATATTGAAATACACATACACACACACACACACACACACACACACACACACACAAATACACACACTGAAGGGAAATCCCTAATAAATGAGTTGACTGCAAAAGATATATGTCTGATTATTACTCAGGTAAATATTCAGAGAAATAGTCTGTGGTAAATAGTTTATTCTCAAGGTTGAATGAGGGCACAGGGTCACTTGTATCATTGGCTTCGATGGGGCTAGCCAATAGACATGGTCTCTGCCTTGTGTAAGGGGTCATGCAATTGCAGAAGAGACTTCAATACAGGTAATTTGGTCTTAAATTAATGTGTACTGAATTCTGGAAATTCATCATATTTTAACTTGTTTTATAACAATGTAGTCACAAAGTTTGATACTTTATTTTTAACCATGAAAAGGTCCATAAAGACCAGTTAGCTTGTAGTTTACAGAAGTCATACTATGGCCTCAGGATAAACAAGCCCCCACAGACAGAAACCCTTCAGGCAGTAAGATTTGCACTCTAGAAACTAGGGCATTACAGTGTATACTACAAGAATTTGCAAGACTTAAAACATTTGTGCCCCGTAACACAATGTCTGTGTTGCTCTGGCCCCCCAACACTCATATTGTACCCAAAAAGGACCATAAGGCAGGCCACAAGGTGTCCTTTGAATTGTTTCATTATCAACTTGAGCTTCAAAATAATTAAAGCTTTTCAAGATTCCCCTCTTAGACTTAGACACAGTGTTTTTCATTTTAAACAGATTTCTTTATGTTTTAAAGACACAATGTTTATACTACTTTACAAAGAGCATTATGATAACCCAAGACAGGTGTGAAATGAAAACTAATCAAATCAGGGCAGTACAAATTTGCATCATTTCAACTATTACTTATTGTATATGTTTGAAATTTTCTACTCTTCTAGTCATTTTGACACACTCTATGTAGAGTATTTGCTGATAGGTACCTTACCTTACTGAAGAAAATGTCATCATCTATCTGCAGCTTGAGAACCATAGTTGAGTTTTTCTTTCCCTTGTCTACAACACTTTTACTTATTTCTGGAATGCTCTGGAATGATGGTGCTTGTCTTTCTGGGTTTGATTTACTTTAGAATAACATTCAGGTTATTGAAAATGTTGGAATTCACCAATTTTGAAATATACATCAAATTAGCATGCATTTTACTAAGATTGTGATATTTCAAAACATATATAGGTCTTGCAGAGGTTGATTAAGGTAATTAGTATTTCTGCCTTCTTTGGATTTCTTTGCTTGAAAATTTCAAGCTCTAAAATGTGTAATGGGAAGCACAAACCTGCCTTTGGGTTGGGAGTCCAGAACTTCTTTCTCTTCAACCTTCTTTTATGTACTGATTCACTCTTCCCTTTCTGCCATTCAGAATTGTACATTAAGGCTGACTTCTGGGAGCTTCCAACATGACGGAGGATGTGAATTATCGTCATTTTGTGTCAAAATTATCTTATACTTCACAAGAACTTAAATTTTAATAATTTTGCTTGAAATGTTAGGATTAATTCTTTGCTGTGTTTCAACAGTGTTACACGTACAAACATACATATTATACAAATGTGCACACACTTGTGCTCACATGGTGGCAAGCATCTCCATTGATTTTAAATCTTAGGTTTGTAGATAATATCACAATATGAGTACACATAGGGAATGTCTGCTATCCATAAGTCACCTACCTGCTCATGATTAAAGCAATAGTTGGTCATACAGAACTATTTCTCTGCTTTCAAGCAACAACACCTATACTATTTTTCTAAAGGCCAAGCTAATTTTTCACCTGGTCTTGGCACTGTAGTGGCTGCCATTTTGTTGTTCTGGGTTTTTCATGATTACCACTGTATCCAGGGAGAAAGCTTTCTCTTTGTCTTTTGTTTGTTTGTTTGTTTGTTTTTTTTATGTATGTAAGATTTGGAGTTCTCCAATATCCCTCTACACCAGGCTCTCGGCTGCACCGGTGTATATCTTCTTGTTAGACTTTGGATCTGTGAGTATGACCCAGATTTTTACATTTGGCTCACTGTGGACATTGGAATTACCATCCAGAGGGTAGTGAAGTGTAGTAGAGAATTGAAACTGAGCACTGGTCATGAACTTATTCTCAAATTGTTTACTTATGCTAGAAGAAACCAGATTCTGTAAAGAGACCATATTATGTTAGGGTGGCTGATTCTGGTCAGTATTTTCCATAATTTTCATCTTTGCTCAGACCTGTGTGAAAGTCTTAGGAAACAGGAAGGTGTTTGTGATTCAGCTCAGATGAAGAGAAGCATCTTCCCTTTCAGATATATCCTGACTGCCACAAGGTCCTAGTGGCTTTCCTGTAGGGAAAGCCACTTTCCTGTAGGCTGTGAAAGATCACTATGTGCCTCCGACAAAAGAGCATTTTCCTACAGAGATGGGAACTTTAATAGGCTTCCCTGGCAGATTTCTTTCCAAATTCCTCTTTGAGGCATTTTAAAGGTGCCTTTGGGGGTTGTGGGAAAGACTCATTGGTTCTGAGCTTTTGCTGGACTTGCTGAGATCCAGATTTGGTTGCCAGAGCTCACATCCAACTCACAGTTACCTGCAAGTCAGGTTCAGGGCATCAAATCCCTTCCTCTTCTGGTGCATTCATGTGCATCCTACATGCAAATGGTGTACATCCATACACTAAGGTCCTCATACAGACATATTAATACAAATACAAATCTTTCAAACTGACTTTTTTAAACTCACTGATGCCTCTGTGAAGCTCTCTGATTTATTTAAGAGTAAGAAGAGGAACAGATGTTCCCACAATGGGCGCTCTCAGGCTTCTCAGCACCAGGCCCTAACAGTCTGATCAACACTTCTCATTGGAGCTTGGATACAGTGCATTTGGCTTGTCTAGCCCAGACCCTTGCAGGATGGGTTTTGGTAAGATGGTGCCTTCTCTAACCCCAATTCATGAATACAGCGAGTCCCACTCTTTATCCATCTCCTCTGCTCTCAGTCAGGCCCTGATACCAGGATTTTACCCTTGATCTTTTGGACTCAGCAAACTGCCTTTTATTTTTCTAATTTCACTTTATCTATTTTTACCCACTTTTTTTTTGAGGGAATAAATCTCAAATCTTCACATGGTTCTGAGAGTATTCCTTAAGCAAGGCTTGGGAAACATGGAAAAGTATTCCCCACAATATTCCAGGTCTCTTCATTTTCTTTACAGCAGCAAAGAGGCACAGAAACATCATGTATCTACAATTTTACTTCATCTAGACCTCTTCAACTTTACCTTGAGATTTTCAATATAGATCTTCAAGGTCAAAATTATTATTATTATTGCAAAATCATCTTTTTATTGAATTCTTAATTCTATAAAACAAACAAAAAATTAAGAGAGAGAGAGAGAGAGAGAGAGAGAGAGAGAGAGAGAGAGAGAGAGAGAGAGAGAGAGAGGAGAGAGAAGGAGGAGGAAGAGGAAGAGGAAGAGGAAAGAGAAATTGATTTAAAATATTTCTTTTTCCCACCCAGGATGAGATAAGGAGGAAAGTTTCCAGAAATTCTGTAATCCTATGTTAACTGATAAATATCTAAATCACTGAACTCTGGCCTTCCATTTGGCTAAAATGATCAGATAAAGTTAGTATATTCTCATGACTAAAATATCACATAGTTAATCAAAGATGCAAGGAATAAGAAATTCATAAATTTTGGTCATATGATAAACACCATCTGTTTGAACCCTGCACATGCATTTTGACCTCATTAAAGTCCCCTTTGCTTATAAAAACAACCAACTTCCCAAGTCAGCTGTAGACAGAGGATCATGTCTACACTGCTGCTCTCAGGATAGGTTAGAATCCACCAAATGAAATTTAATAAAAGTGCAAGTGCTGCCTGTGACAGATGTCAGCGATGTGTCAGGACTCAGGTGCATGTGAGGTCTGTGTCCTAATGAGATGCTGCCTTAGCTTAGCACAGGAGGAGAAGGGACGCCTGTTATCTCTCCTGAAAAAGACTGTGGCTCCACCATGCACACTGTCTTGTCATATATTGATACAGCCAGCTCTTTACTCTTTGTTTCTCCTACCTTTTCCATTCCTGTAAACATTGCTGCAAAACAAGGTCCTTTAGTGTTTATTTTTATTTTAAGAAATATCATGATGTGAAACATTCTTATTTTTAAAAAATGTTTTATTTATTAATTTACATTCCAAAATGTTACCCCTTTCCTGATCCCTTCTCCAAGAGTTCTTCAGCCTATCCCCCCTCTGAGAAGGTGGCTCCACACCCATTTCACCCCTACCTCCCTCTCCCCCTCATCCCCCTTCCCTAGGGCACCAAGTCTCTACAGGATTAGATACATCCTCTTAAGTCTTCTGCTGCATATGTTCCAGGGGTCATGGACCAGCCCATGTATTCTATTTGCTTGGCGGCTTAGTCTCTGGGAGCTCCCAGGAGTCCAGGTTAATTGATACTGTTAGTCTTCCAATGGTGTTGGCTTCCAGGACTCAGTTTGGATGACTAACTGAAATGCCCAACAGTGGAGATATGGAACCTGAAGAGACCACATCCAGTAGATATATCATTCAGTAGAGGGTTAAGGTCACCAACCTACCTTCAAAGTTTTATACCAAGAATTGTTGCTATCTAAAAATATAGGGACAAAAATGGAGCAGAGAGTGAAGAAAAGACCATCCAGGGACCTGGCCAACTTGGGATCTACCCAGTGGGCTGGCATCAAATAGTGACACTATTTTACTGATCCCATATTGTGTTTGTAGATAGAAGCATGGTTGTCCTCTGAGAAGCTCTACTAGCAGCTGACTGAAGCACACAGATGCACATACTTATAGCCAACCATTGGGCTGAGGTCAGGGACCACTTTAGGGGAAAGATTGAAGAAGCTGAAGGGAATGGCAACCCCATAGGAAAATATTAATTTTTTTAACTTAAGTTTGCTATTTGAAAAATATAATGCACCCTAAGCATCATCACTCATAACCTGTCAATTTTCATTGCACCCCCATCTACTCCATGCCCACTTCCTGCAAGTCTCATTTCCATGTCTATGTATGTTTAACTAGGTCCACCTTTGTGATCAAGAGTACTGGAATGACCTGATAGGTCTGGTGCTATCAGCAGTGGGTCCTAGGATAAGAGAATGATATCTCTCAGAATCTATAAACAGCTTTGTAAAAAAAAAAAAAAACTTTAAAGAAACTGTATTGTCAATTTTGAAATATGCATGCCAATGCAAGTGCTGAAGACAGGGTCATTGGATCTCCCAGGAGCTAGAGTTATAGTTGTGATACACTTTAAATGGGTGCTGAAAATCCAACGTAAGTCCTCTACAAAATTTTTGCATGATATTAGCTATCATGCTCTCTCTTTATTCCAAATAGGGCTAGTCTTACATAGGCCCAGTGCATGTAACCACAATTGTTGGTGGTTTGTAAGTTCATGGTTGTAGTGGCTGTGCCATACTTAGAAACTGGCATTTGAAAGCTTTTCTCCCTTTCTCTGTCTTTTGTGTTCCTTCTCTTCCCTCTTTCTCCATGTTCCATGAGCAGTAGAGTAAGAAGCATAGATGTCTTATTTAGGGCTGAACACTTAACCTCCACTCATTCTTATGTTTAGATAGATAGTAGTGTTTGAATTTACTAACCTTCACCACAAAGAGACATTTCTCTGCTAAAGGCTGAGTACATCTTGTTTATGGGTAGAAACAGAGACACTCACAGCATAGTTTGAATTTCAAATATGCCCCTGAAAAATCACTCTTGAGGGTAAGTGAGATGGCTTGGGAGTATATTGTTTGCTGTATGGGCAAAGGAACTTCAGTTTTGATAACTTAAACCCATACAAAAGAAGTGAAGTTGTGATGAGTGGCATGTCTATAATACTATAACTTGTGAGAAAACAGGGGACTTTGGAATGTGTGATTCCAAGGAGAGACCCTGCCTTAATTTAGAATGGTGGAGAGAGAAGGAAGACCCTGCTATCATCCCTAAGCCTCAACCCATGTGCCAGTTGTATAGGCAGGGGCCAATGGACACGTGAATCCTCTCATCAATACCTGTGAATGAACACCTGCATGCCATGCGTACATATGTCTAAAAATTACACCTGTTCTGAATCCTAGCATTTAAAGTATTGTTTTAACTAATACAAGGTATCAAACATTGTAATACATTTCTTTGCTTTGATAAGGTATATAGGGTATACTGCTTAAACCTTGAGAATATTCTCAAGTAGTCCTGTAAATTTAACATTTTTCCAAGAATATTTGATATAATCAAGCCATTTATTTTCCATCGTAAAATAAAGCTACCTTTGACCTATACATCATCTTAACCATTGTCTCCATAGTTGTCATCTTCATCGTCATCGTCGTCATCATCCAGAATAAGAAACACATTGCAAGATCACAAGTGGGAATGTAATGTAATGGCATAAATTTCAGCCAAACATATTACAAGAGTGTTATTGTCCTCGAAAAAGATGTTTTGCCTTGTGTTAGACAAATTTATATTCAATGGCCATCAGAATTTTGTGCTCAAGGCATGTGTTCTAAATGAAGTGTTGTTCATTCCATGACAACTAAAGGGACTTTTCATTATCCACAAAGAACCACTGTATATGGAAGGCATCATGAGTAAAACCTAGAAATCCACTTACCAGTGGAAGACATCATTGGCTATATAAGATAGCAGGATGAGCATTGTTTATAGAAGCTTTAGGCTCACACTTGCAAAATGGTTGCCTTGAAATGGTCATTTAATCTTTCCACACATGACATCTCATTATAAAGACAGAACGAAACAAAACAGCATTTAATATAGACTTTGAAGTGGCTACGGAATATTTTTTTAATCCTCACCAGTAATATCTCACCCATTCCTGCTGAATTACAATTATTTTTCTGTACAGAGAAGAAAACAAAGTTTATATCAGTTTAGCAGTTGGTTTTGAAGCCACACAAAAAGTTAGAAGGGGAGTTAGGTTAAGGTTATCATACCATCATGGTTTAACTCTGCAGAACCACCTCATCCTCCCTGGCATAGCTAATGGCTTAAAAAGCAAACTCGGTTTTCTTGCGGTGTGGCACCTCACTTTATATTAACTGTCCCATACCCAGCCTGCCGGTGAACGTGAGATTCTACACTAATAGTTGAAACCAGAGCACTGGACTCACCGAGCTAATGTCTATAAAGGGTCTTTCAGCATCTGCTTGGAAACAATGTCTCCCCACAGCACTTCATCCATGTGGCAGGGAGAAACTGCAAAAATTTTATGTGAGGGAAAGCTGTCAGGAAACAAAACCTCAGACTCCAATAATGGAGAGAAATTTGTGGAGCTTAGCTACTCTATTAACTATAAAGCCACTATATAAAATTAATTTCGTGTGAGTCTATTCCACTCATTCTGGACTACACTTGTGATCGACAATGGGAAGAAATCAGTTACTTTCATCAACCATTTTCCTCTTGCCCTCTGAAAGTATATTTGTAAGACTTAAAGGTCAATCCTCTTTTTTTTTTTTTGCATGTTTTTAATTTTGTCCTCTGCTGAAAGCACCATCTTTGTCTAAAACAGAGAATGAGAACATCATAGATTTCATTGTTATTTTATCTTGTACAAAAATCCTAACCTCAGAAATTCCTAGCTATATATATCTGACCTAGCAAGAGTAATTGTTACTGTTAGATAGCGTCTTGGGATGTGTTTTCTAGGTCTTGTACTATTACCTAAAGTATTGAAAATGAAGACTCACACAGATTTGGAAGGTGAGAAAGATGACTATGTTTGGGGCAAAAGGATTCTAAATGTTATCAAAGCTATGATTTCAATATTAACAATTGGCTTTGAGGGACAGTAGTCAGTGGTGACAAACAAAGCCTGGGCTCTCTCGACAGGCGTCTAAGGGGAGGAGGGGCTGGATTCTGATGGACATAGTTTTGGTGGTTTTTATCGATAGATACCAATAAAAAAACATTTATTCTATAGCACAGATCCCTTCTCAAAAGGTATCTTATTTCAATCATATGCATTCCCAATTATGCACAGGGGAGGGGTGATGGACATGGATTCCTCCTGCAGAGGTCACTAGAGGATTCACTTCTGTCTGTCCATGGAGCCATGCCAGGCAGTCTGGTTTGGCCAGATTGACCCTCTAGTCTTCATGTTTAGAAACTTAAGCAAAAGTATAGAAAAGTATAAACAAAATGGAAACTGCTAAAACTCTGTCATTACTGTGGCAGAGAAACTCATGCTATGGCTAAGAGATGGGGATGCATACATGTAGCTTGATATGGTTGAAGTTAAAAAGGTTGTGATATATCTAGGTGCTTTGTTTGGAGATGGGTGTGTGTATACATATGTGTAAGTGAAAAAACTCTGTTGCCAAGGGGTAGTGTATAATCCCAAACAAAATGGAGTCATGGGGTACCAAGCCATTCCTGTTAATACCTCCCTCATAATTTTGTGCTGTTCTCAGTTGACAACAAACAAAATAACAAAGGGATATAAATTAGCTCCTTCTATTGGTTGTGACTATTAAAGAGTATCAAGTGCTACAAATGTTTAGAGAGTTCTTACCTCAATGACAGCTTCTTTTGTTAAACCCAGGGAATAATTAAATCAAATAAATATAAGTATTTCATAGAAGTGAGACAAAAATTTCTATTTCCCTTTAATAAAATTTGATTTGTGTTTTAGGTAAGTTGAAGGTGTTGGTTTATATTTACAGGTAGTTTATCTCAGTTAATGCATGGGATGCAATAATGCATGAGGCTCCCACCTTTCTCTACAGACTAAAGTGGCACTAGACAGCCATACTGGCATAACCCAAGCAATATAGAGAATTTACAAAGCACCACCCTACGAGCTAAATCCTGTGAAATGATGTCTCAGACTTTCCCCTGTGGAGTTCCTGATTATGTGCAATAGTCAGACCTAAGTTTCTTAACTTTTACAAGTAATTCATGATAACATAAATATTTGGAAATGGAAGACAATTCCTGGGGTCTGGTGAGAATTAAAGAAATGGTGGAAAGAAGAGGTGGGGGAAGAGGCTTTAAGGTTATAAGCAAAAATCCAAACCAGAAAAGCTTCTGTGTTTGGACTTTTGATCTCAGCTAATGCTACCGCGGTTGTTATCACTCAAGGCTGCAGACCACCTTTGTTCACAGATTTCCAGAGGCCAGAAAAAATACATGCTGGGTATAGTAGTAAATATAGTTAAAGTTTCTTCAAATTAAAAAAGAGTTCAGAAGATAAAAATAATTTTATTCAAATTACGAAAAGAATATAGTGTTCTCTTCCAGGGGTTCTCACTCCATTTGCATCAGGTTCAAGTGAACAGGAAAGTAATAAATTGTTTTCATACTTAAAAAACAGAAAATTGTAGCTCATGTAGTAGATATGGAAATCTTTACCACTAACCTCTCATAAATTAGCTTAAAGAAGCATTCTCCTTAGGTAATTATGTTGTGAGCATAACTGGTCATGCACAAAATTAAACACTGTAGATTACTTCTGTATATGACTCATTGACAGTTTATGCTAAGTTTAAACCTGTGTTTTGAGAGGAGTTTTTGGAGTTATCAGAAAATAAAAGACAAGAATAGAGCCAGTGGGCGCCTGTCACCGTGACACTGACCACTCATGCATAGGTTAGCCAGGCTTTGGGGGCCTACAGAGATATTCCTGGCAGTTGTTCAAAACCCCATTTTCAGATATGAAGAACATCAATATTCACTTCTAATGAGTTTTCATTTGTCCTACTGCCGCCTGGGACTTAATATCTCAAAACAATTGGGCCACTGTGACTTCATATATCATTTTCTCTTGTTCTCCAAGTAGCTCTGAGTTGAGTTTACAGACTATCCTGTCAGACTTCATAAATCAACCTTTAAGAAAGAGAATAAACAGTTACATACCAGAAAGAACGTGGACAAATGCTTGAGCTCACAGTCACGGCCCACTGCTCACCCTTCCCTTCTCTACCTCAGCTCCTGCCAAGCTTGCGAAAAGGGGAGCACATCTCTGCTCTCAGCAGACACTCTGGATTGATGGTACGCAGGCACACCTTCAGAAGCGAATCAATGAGCCCCTGTTTTTGGAGAGGCTTTGTCTTTCTCTGGCAACAGATGACAAAGAATCCAGCACCACCATGACAGAGAGTGGCAAGTCCAAGTCACATGGGATTCCCATAGCTCAACAAACAGAATCTAATGTGAGTTTTATAAGATGGTGTGACATTTCCTTTGATACAGTGTTGAAAAAAATAACAACAGAAACAAGAAAACATTACATAATTAGAACTCAGGAAGTGAATAAATGAATTACTGGCCTGATTGGCGATGGACTTTGTTTGTCTACATGATTATGTAAAGGGATGTGCAGCACGGGAGGATGTATGTCTGTGTGCTTCATGGGATAGCCCAAAAGAAGATCAACATGTCAAGTATTAACTGGGAGGAAAAAGGCCTGCTGGGATTTTCAGAAGTATTCGAGCAGGCAGGTATGCATGCAGAGGGGTGCAAAGGAAGGGGACACGGAGGGGTGCAGAAGAGAAGCTCTGGGGAGGGAGTATGAGGGAAGTAGGAGCTGGGGTAGGGAGGGTTGGGAGGTAGCATGGTGGAAGCAGGAGGAAGGCCACTAGACACATTCGTATCTCTGAGGGACTGTTTCCAGGTGCTGCCATTGCCTGCTGCCACTCTCCGCAGCCTTCCAACTGAAGGAATAACCATTAAGCTCGCTTCCCTTTCGACAGGAAGAAAAATAATCAAATCAAACTCATTCCAATAACAAGAACCAGGAAAACTTACTGTCATTGGGATGTGTGTGTCCTGTGAGAACAGGACTCAAATATGTCAGACTGAAAAAAATGATTTCACACGGAGACAGGCAGGATAATTGCAAATCACACTACATGACTATATACACAGAGAAGATGTGATCTGTGAGCAGTTTCTTATCTGATAAAAATATAAGCTCAAAAACAGTAAGTGTAAACATTTCAGCAGAAATATATATACATCACACACACACACACACACACACACACAAAGACACACACACACATATACACTCACACAGGACACAAATCTTACTCTAGTATTCTAAGAAAATGAACAGCTGTGAGTCTGAGTTGACTTTAGTAATCAAAGTTCCAGAAAGTACCAGTGAGCACACAGAACATATTCTATAACCAGAGCTATCAGTGAAGTTAAAAACAAAACACAGTAAAACAAAACCCTATAGAAGTAGACTGGATCTCTTGGGCATATACCCAGAGGATACATGTTCATAGCAGCCCTATTTATAATAGCCAGAAGCTGGAAAGAACCCAGATGTCCCTCAACATAGGAATGGATACAAAAAATGTGGTATATATATACAATGGAGTACTATTCAGCCATTAGAAACAATGAATTCATGAAATTCTTAGACAAATGGATGGATCTGGAGAACATCATACTAAGTAAGGTAACCCAGTCTCAAAAGAACACTCATGGTATGCATTTCAAGTCTAGAAACTAGGAATAACCAAGACATAATTCACATATCAAATGATGTTCAAGAAGAAGGAAGGAGAGGCCCCTGGTTCTGGAAAGGCTCAGTGCAGCAGTGTAGGGCAATACCAGAACAGGGAAGTGGGAAGGGGTGGATGGGGGAACAGGGGGAGGTAAGAGGGCTTATGGGACTTTCAGGGAGTGGGGAGCCAAGAAAGGGGAAATCATTTGAAATGTAAATAAAGAATATATCAAATAAAAAAACGGTAGAGTGGATAAAACACAGAGATAATTGCAAGTGTCTGCTAAAACTCAGAGAGGTGAGCTCTTTAATACATTACTCATGGGAAGTATATGGTCTTTCTGATCTAAAGGCAAATTTTTAAACACTAAACACACGTTGCAAACAGAAATTTTTTTCTCAGTGTGTAGGTGGTGGAAATGCAGACATGTGCCAACAATAAACTTGTACATATGTTGTTGTATAAAGTCACATCAGCTGAAACAATCTGAATATCAGGCAACAGAAGACAGACAGACAATGTTGACATGGCTGATAAATACTGGGTGTACTGTAATTTTTGTGACCCTAAAAGCACTATGCTTGTAAAGGAAACTATATAGAGAATTTGACATACTGATAATGCTTATATGGAGATGTGAACATGGAAATCTAAAGACATAAAAAGTTTAGAAGTTCCTGCTGGTTAACAGAGGATTAGAAGGATTACTCAGAGGTAACCATGTATATGCCCTGACTTCTCAAACACTGAGATTATGTTGTAAAGGTAAACATGTAGTTATTAGATCACCTCCAAAACCAGTTTCTATAATAAAATAGGTTTAAGTTTATGTAAAATACATGGGGATAAAATTATATATATATATATATATATATATATATATATATATATACACACACACACGCACACATAATGTCAGTGTAACTAAAAGAGCTAAAAATGAAAAAAATGGTTCAAGTTTGTACATATTTTGTGATAGATTTGAAGGTTAAAACAAGCACATTGATGAGAGAAAATTCAAATTCTGGGATATCCATCATTATGGAGTAGCTAGCAAAAGCAAATTGTTTAGATTCCTTTGCACAGATGAAGACTCTAAATAAGTTGTATTTGACAAATGTAGATAAAGAATCTCAGAATTCCCTGAAATTATAATATCAAAATAAAATCCCTTGTTTCTTCCTACCTCCTTCCCTTCCTCCCTTTTCTTCCCTCCTCCCCTTCTTCCATCCTCTCTTCTTCTCAACACCTTCCCTCACTCTGTCCCTCCATCCCTCCCTCTTTCCTATCTTTTCCTTCTCTCCTTCTCAACCCCTTTCCTCCTTCTGCCCACCTATAACCATGCCTCACTCCCTCGTTCCACCCCTTTCTTCCATCCTTTCTGCCAATTTGGAAGAAAGTAGCTACAGAGAAGACAGAGAAACCTTTTCACTGTATGTGAACACAGGAAACATTTCCATACTTACAATTTTTGGTATAATGAAGCTAAACAAAGCCTTTTTTGTAATTGACTGTAAAGACAGTGGTTCCTTGTACTTATTATTGTTGCTGTTAAAAACTAGACACCATTTGTTCTATGACTACTACCATAGGTTTTTACTAATACATAGGAGAAAGTATAAATATATTCTTGAAACACACACACTTAGGTTATTAGTGTGTGTGGCACATCCTAAATTATGAATATGCAGTCCATGAGTGAAATTCATATTCATAATTCAGAGCTTTCTTTTTCCTTCCCACTTTCTTTTTCTTCCTCCCTATTTAATGGAACAGGTAGTCAAGGCAGGCAGGCTGTAATCTAAATATAAAGGTGCCGTAGCAAGGCTCCATATTTTCTGACTATGGGTGTAGTAATACAAGTGAACTGTATATCACCCACTACCTTCAAATAAAAACCCACCCTAGACTCTAAGAAAGTAATAAAACGTTGACGGTTATAATGAATCCTTGAATCATGAGTGAGTTACTGAATGGACAGAGGCAATTCAATTACCTTTCCTTCCAATATGGGGCTAAGTCACTGAGTATGAATCACTTCCTTAGCACCTACAGATTATTTTCCTGTTTAAGTGCCAAATGGATGCTTTCCAATCCACTCTGTTTTCAACACCCTTCTACTTTTATTTTAAAGTAATTTCTAAAATACTTTGTTTCATTTTGATATAAAATACATACAAATCTTAAGTGTCTATATATGGGACCTGGTTGACAAAAGCGTTGTCCAATCAGGTGAGTGCTAAAGAGGAAGTTTCATTTTAGGAATGCCCATGGGATGCCACACTCACTGACCTGTCTTAGTGCTTCCCTGTTGACCAGTGACACCAGGCCTGTACTAGGAAGGGTTTGTGGAAATCACAGCTTTGAAGTAATGAAGTATTCTTCTTCTTTAACTATCAGGTAAAATAAAAAAATTTGCTTAAAAAACTTTGCCTTACAAAACATATAATATCTCTCTGCTTAGCATACACGAACTCCAGGTCATGTGTCAGAAATAGCATCTAAATATAAAACTTCCCAGTTCTTCCAAGTGCTCTTCCATGTAGAGATAATCCATAATCTAAATGGCCCACTTACTCACCCAACATCTGTTCATTCAACCAATAATTACTTAGTATACAGCATGTCCTAAACCCATGTTTTCTGTTGAAGATATGTGTGACTATGAGCTGATAAACAGTAAAATCTTGTACTGAATTCAGATACTGATAAAGAAATTAAAATGTGTTGGTCAATATGAAACACATCTAAAAGATGTCACATAATAATATGGTGGAACAGAGACTCTAGGGAGATAAGAACTTTTCCCCTAAGTCAGGTTTTGTACAGTAGTTAGTTATAGAGGCAGGAGACAGAGAAGAGCTTTTTATGTCACTGTTAGATAGCATTAACCAAACTTGAAAGGATACTTTTACCATATGGTACGCCACACAGTAGAGAGGACATGTATGGACCAAATGCTGGCATGGAGCTCAAGCACTGCTGTCAGAGTGTCAATTCCTGTCTGCTTGTAAGACCTCTGAGGTGGGCCTGAATGGTCATCAGAGTCTGGATACAAGAACATGCCCAACGGTGGTGCAGAAGCTTTCTGTACTATTGTCTTAGACACTGTTCTGTTGCTGTGAAGAGACACTGTGACCAAGGGAACTTTTTTTTTTTTTATGCTTTCATTTCATTTTATTTTTTATTCGATATAATTTATTTACATTTCAAATGATTTCCGCTTTTCTAGCCCCCGACTCCCCTAAAGTCCCGTAAGTCCCCTTCTCTTCCCCTGTCCTCCCACCCACCCCTTCCCACTTCCCCATTCTGGTTTTGCCGAATACTGTTTCACTGAGTCTTTCCAGAACCAGGGTCCACTCCTCCTTTCTTCTTGTACCTCATTTGATGTGTGGATTATGTTTTGGGTATTCCAGTTTTCTAGGTCAATAACCACTTATTAGTGAGTGCATACCATGGTTCACCTTTTGAGTCTGGGTTACCTCACTTAGTATGATGTTCTCTAGCTCCATCCATTTGCCTAAGAATTTCATGAATTCATTGTTTCTAATGGCTGAATAGTACTCCATTGTGTAGATATACCACATTTTTTGCATCCACTCTTCTGTTGAGGGACACCTGGGTTCTTTCCAGCATCTGGCAATTATAAATAGGGCTGCTATGAACATAGTAGAGCATGTATCCTTATTACATGGTGGGGAATCCTCTGGGTATATGCCCAGGAGTGGTATAGCAGGATCTTCTGGAAGTGAGGTGCCCAGTTTTCAGAGGAACCGCCAGAATGCTTTCCAGAGTGGTTGTACCAATTTGCAACCCCACCAGCAGTGGAGGAGTGTTCTTCTTTCTCCACACCCTCTCCAACACCTGCTGTCTCCTGAATTTTTAATCTTAGCCATTCTGACTGGTGTAAGATGAAATCTTAGGGTTGTTTTGATTTGCATTTCCCTAATGATTAATGAAGTTGAGCATTTTTTAAGAAGCTTCTCTACCATCCGAATTTCTTCAGGTGGGAATTCCTTGTTTAACTCTGTACCCCATTTTTTAATAGGGTTGTTCGGTTTTCTGGAGTCTAACTTCTTGAGTTCTTTATATATATTGGATATTAGCCCTCTATCTGATGTAGGATTGGTGAAGATCTTTTCCCAATTTGTTGATTGCCGATTTGTCCTCTTGATGGTGTCCTTTGCCTTACAGAGACTTTGTAATTTTATGAGGTCCCATTTGTCAATTCTTGCTCTTAGAGCATACACTATTGGTGTTCTGTTCAGAAACTTTCTCCCTGTACCGATGTCCTCAAGGGTCTTCCCCAGTTTCTTTTCTATCAGCTTCAGAGTGTCTGGCTTTATGTGGAGGTCCTTGATCCATTTGGATTTGAGCTTAGTACAAGGAGACAAGGATGGATCAATTCGCATTCTTCTGCATGCTGACCTCCAGTTGAACCAGCACCATTTGTTGAAAAGGCTATCTTTTTTCCATTGGATGTTTTCAGCCTCTTTGTCGAGGATCAAGTGGCCATAGGTGTGTGGGTTCATTTCTGGATCTTCAGTCCTGTTCCATTGATCCTCCTGCCTGTCACTGTACCAATACCATGCAGTTTTTAACACTATTGCTCTGTAGTATTGCTTGAGGTCAGGGATACCTATTCCCCCAGATTTTCTTTTGTTGCTGAGAATAGTTTTAGCTATCATGGGTTTTTTGTTGTTCCAGATGAATTTGATAATTGCTCTTTCTAACTCTGTGAAGAATTGAGTTGGGATTTTGATGGGTATTGCATTGAATCTGTATATTGCTTTTGGCAAAATGGCCATTTTAACTATATTGATTCTACCGATCCATGAACATGGGAGGTTTTCCCATTTTTTTGAGGTCTTCTTCCATTTCCTTCTTCAGAGTCTTGAAGTTCTTGTCATACAGATCTTTCACATGTTTGGTAAGAGTCACCCCAAGATACTTTATACTCTTTGTGGCTATTGTGAAGGGGGTCATTTCCCTAATTTCTTTCTCAGCCTGCTTATCCTTTGAGTATAGGAAGGCCACTGATTTGCTTGAGTTGATTTTATAACCTGCCACTTTGCTCAAGTTGTATATCAGCTGTAGGAGCTCTCTAGTGGAGTTCTTTGGGTCACTTAGGTAGAGGATCATGTCGTCTGCAAATAATGATAGTTTGACTTCTTCCTTTCCAATTTGTATCCCTTTGACCTCCTTATGTTGTCGAATTGCCCGAGCTAGTACCTCAAGTACAATATTGAAAAGATAAGGAGAAAGGGGGAAGCCTTGTCTGGTCCCTGATTTTAGTGGGATTGCTTCAAGTTTCTCTCCATTTAGTTTGATGCTGGCTACCGGTTTGCTGTATATTGCTTTTACTATGTTTAGGTATGGGCCTTGAATTCCTGTTCTCTCCAAGACTTTAAGCATGAAAGGATGCTGAATTTTGTCAAATGCTTTTTCAGCATCCAATGAAATGACCATGTGGTTTTGTTCTTTGAGTTTGTTTATTTAGTGGATTGTATTGATGGATTTCCGTATATTGAACCAACCCTGCATTCCCGGGATAAAGCCTACTTGATCATGGTGGATGATCGTTTTGATGTGTTTTTGGATTCGGTTGGCAAGAATTTTATTGAGTATTTTTGCATCGATGTTCATAAGGGAAATTGGTCTGAAGTTCTCTTTCTTTGTTGGATCTTTGTGTGGCTTTGGTATCAGCGTAATTGTGGCTTCATAGAAGGAATTGGGTAGTGTTCCTTCTGTTTCTATTTTGTGGAATAGTTTGAGGAATATTGGTGTTAACTCTTCTTTGAAGGTCTGATAGAATTCTGCACTGAAACCATCTGGTCCTGTGATTTTTTTGGTTGGAAGATTTTCTATGACTCCTTCTATTTCTTTAGGCATTATGGGACTGTTTAGATGGTCTAGTTGGTCCTGATTTAATTTTGGAATTTAGTATCTGTCAAGGAAATTGTCCATTTCCTCCAGATTCTCCAGTTGTGTTGAGTACAGTCTCTTGTAGTAGGATCTGATGATTTTTTGGATTTCCTCAGTTTCTGTTGTTATATCTCCCTTTTCATTTCTAAGTTTGTTAATTTGGATACTTTCTCTGTGCCCTTTGGTCAGTCTGGCTAAGGGTTTATCTATCTTGTTGTTTTTCTCAAAGAACCAGCTCCTGGTTTTGTTGATTTTTTGTATGGTTCTCTTTGTTTCTACTTGATTGATTTCTGCCCTGAGTTTGATGATTTCCTGCCTTCTACTCCTCCTGGGTGAAATAGCTTCTTTTTGTTCCAGGGCTTTCAGGTGTGTCATTAAGCTGGTAATGTATGCTCTCTCCATTTTCTTTTTGGAGGCACTCAGGGCTATGAGTTTTCCTCTTAGCACTGCTTTCATTGTGTCCCATAGATTTGGGTATGTTGTGTTTTCATTTTCATTGTGTTCTAAAAAGTCTTTAATTTCTTTCTTTATTTCTTCCTTGACCAAGGTATCATTGAGTAGAGTATTGTTCAGTTTCCACGTGTATGTGGGTTTTCTGTTGTTTCTGTTGCTATTGAAGACCACTTTTACTCCATAGTGATCAGATAGGAGGCATGGGATTAGTTCGATCTTCTTATATTTGTTGAGGTCTGTCTTGTGACCAATTATATGGTAGATTTTGGAGAAGGTACCATGAGGTGCTGAGAAAAAGGTATATTCTTTTGTTTTAGGATAGAATGTTCTATATATATCTGTTAAATCTAATTGGTCCAAAGCTTCAATTAGTTTCATTGTGTCCCTGTTTAGTTTCTGTTTTCCTGATCGGTCCATTGAGAAAAGTGCAGTGTTGAAGTCACCCACAATTATTGTGTTAGGTGCAATGTGTGCTTTGAGCTTTAATAAAGTTTCTTTTACGAAAGAGGGTGCCCGTGCATTTGGAGCATAGATGTTCAGGATTGAGAGTTCTTCTTGTTGTATTTTTCCTTTGACCAGCAAGAAGTGTCCCTCAGAGTCTCTTTTGATGACTTTGGGTTGAAAGTCAATTTTATCTGATATTAAAATGGCTACTCCAGCTTGTTTCCTGAGCCATTTGCTTGTAAAATTGTCTTCCAGCCTTTTACTCTAAGGTAGTGTTTGTCTTTGACCCTGAGGTGTGTTTCCTGTAAGCAGCAAAATGTAGGGTCCTGTTTACGTATCCAGTCAGTTAGTCTGTGTCTTTTTATTGGGGCATTAAGTCCATTGATGTTAAGAGATATTAAGGAATAGTGATTGTTACTTCCTATCATTTTTGACGTTATTTTTTAAATTTGATTGCTTAACTTCTTTTGGGTTTGATGAAAGGTTACTATCTTGCTTTTTCCAGGGTGAATTTTCCCTCCTTGTATTGGTGTTGTCCTCCTATTATCCTTTGTAGGGCTGGGTTTGTGGATAGATATTGGGTAAACTTGGTTTTGTCATGAAATATCTTAGTTTCTCCATCTATGGTGATTGAGAGTTTTGCTGGATAAGGTAGTTTTGGTTGGCATTTGTGTTCTCTTAGAGTCTTCATGAGATCTGCCCAGGACCTTCTAGCCTTCATAGTTTCAGGTGAAAAGTCTGCTGTGATTCTGATAGGTCTTCTTTTATATGTTACTTGGCCTTTTTCTCTTACTGCCTTTAATATTCTTTCTTTGTTTAGAACATTTGGTGTTTTGATTATTATGTGACAGGAAGTATTTCTGTTCTGGTCCAGTCTGTTTGGAGTTCTGTAGGCTTCTTGTATATTCATGGGCATCTCTCTCTTTAGGTTAGGGAAGTTTTCTTCCATAATTTTATTGAAGATATTTGCTGGCCCTTTAAGTTGTAAATCTTCACTCTCATCTATGCCTATAATCCTTAGGTTTGGTCTTCTCATTGTGTCCTGGATTTCCTGGATATTTTGGGTTACAAGCTTTTTGCATTTTGCATTTTCTTTAACTGTTGAGTCCATGGTTTCTATGGAATCTTCAGCATCTGAGATTCTTTCTTCTATCTCTTGTATTCTGTTGTTGATATTTGCATCTCTGTCCCCTGATTTCTTCCCAAGGCTTTCTATCTCCAAAGTTGTCTCCCTTTGAGTTTTCTTAGTTGTTTCTACTTCTGATTTTAGATCCTGGATGGTTTTGCTTAGCTCCTTCACTTGCTTGTTTGTGCTTTCCTGTAATTCTTTAAGAGATTTTTGTGTTTCCTCTTTATGACTTCAGCCTGTTGACCAAAGTTCTCCTGTATTTCTTTAAGTTTTTTTTTGTGTTTCCTCATTGTTGGCTTTTGTATTCTCCTGGATTTCTTTCAATGATTTTTGTGTTTCCCTTGCAAGGGCTTCTAACTTTTGATCCGTTTTCTCCTGAATTTCTTTAAGTATGTCCTTCATGTGTTCCTGTACCAGCATCATGACCATTGATTTTAAATCCAAATCTTGTTTTACTGGTGTGTTGGGGTATCCAGGACATGCTGGTAGAGGAGAATTGGGTTCAGATGTTGCCATATTGCCTTGATTTCTGTTAGTGACGTTCCTGCATTTGCCTTTTGCCATCTAGTTCTCACTGGTGTTACTTGGTCTTGTCAGTGCTGGACTCACCAGTGCAAGCTGCCCCTTCCCAGTTGGCCTCTGGTGCACAGCTTACCCCTGCACTGCCTGTAGACAGGGTGCTGCTGCCCAGGCTGTTCAGATCCCGAAGCAGGCACCTGAAGGCTCCTGCTGGGGCCTGCTGGATTCACTGGAGCACACTGACTTCTCCCAGCTGGCTGCCCGGACCTGGCGATGTGGTGCTGCTGCCCAGGCTGATCTCAGACTGTCCGATGTCACTGGATTTCAAAATCAAGATGGAGAGGCCAAGTTCTGAAGTGGCTTCCGTGCAGCGAAAGGCGCCACAAAACCCCAGCTGTTTGCAGCCCAGCTGGTCAGTGAAGGTCAGTGGTCTTGGGCGCAGGGCCTAACTGGATCCTGTGTCGCCTTGGTTCCACTGCTGATGGCCCTTCAGCTGAACCAGCCACTGCTGTACTGCCGCCGCCGCCGCCACTGCCGCCCCCAAGGGAACTTTTATATAAAGAAATATTTAATTGGGGCTGGCTTACAGTTTCAGAGGGTTAGTCCATCACCATCATGGCAGGGGCATGGTAGCAAGCCTGGAGATGGAATAGTAGCTGAGATCTACATCCTAATCCACAGGCAGAGAGGAGAGGTGCTCAGCCTGATGGAAATTAATGAAACGTCAAAATCCACCCCCTCAGTGACACGCTTCCTCCAACAGGGCCATACCCCCAGTGACATACTTCTTCCAACAAGACCATACCTCCTAACTCCCATAATCCTAAAATAATACCTTTATCTGATGACTAAGCATTCAAATATAGGTTCTAGAAGGGCCACTTGTATTCAAGTCTTTGGGTAAAAACTTGGAGTTACCATCAAGGAAACTGAAATTATGAGAATGGGTAAATTCACTTAGGGTAAGTGAACAGAATGCTTTTTTTTCTCCAGATCCTGCTCTATCACATGGGAGACTAAGAGAGATCCACAAGAATCACCAGACAGCAAAGACACTGGCACATGGAAATCCAGCAAGAGTGAGCACAGGGAAGCAGACCCTGGTGGCCTATGTGGTGTGGGGCCTTGCACTGAAAGGAGTCCATCAACACTGTTACAATGGCAGCCAGGTGACAGAGGATGGCACAGGAAGTGGCTTAAGGCAAGGAAGGCAGAGGCAGGTCTCTCATTAGTTAGAGCAGGCACTCTGTAACCAGGCTGATGTTCAGATACATCTTCTCTTTTGTGTCCAACTTCAATCCACAAAATAAAATGTTATTCTTTATTCTGTTTTCTCCAAGCTTACCCTGCAACACTGATTTGCGCTCAATACATTTGCCAACCTTGGCATCCCCATAAAAACAGTAAACTCTTTGAGACTTACTTGCAGTTATTGAAAAAACCTGTGTGTTCACATTTCGTTGATAGAGAGCTTATTTACATACTGATTTTAATTGCCTGTAACATATCTGAACCACTCTGTTATGGATATAGAATTTAAGAGCTGTCTGCATTATATTTTCAAAACATTCAGAAAATTTCAGCCACTGGTAGAGAATAGAAGATAATCTATTTTACCAACACAAAACTCCCATGTTTTAAAACACTATACCATAGTCTAAGAATATAATGAGAACAATATGAAGTTAGTCACAGCTGAAAGAAATGGTGGATCCTGGCTGTGGAGCCCCACTTTTCAGAGCCTATCTTCTTACCTCTTCCCCTCTCATTTCCATAAGACTTGAGGGGTCTCTTTATAGCCTTTAAAATGAATATTCACTCTGCCATCTTCCCTCCCAGACAAACCAGTCAGGCAACACCAGGTACACAGGGATAGCCTGAGTATAACATTGCTTGGGGCAAGGCACACCAGGGCTCCAACAACACCCAAGAGTAGAGCAGCATATCAGCAATCTGTGCCAGGGGAAACCAAGTCATCCAGTGGTACAGAAATAGCCTTACAGGCTCACAGGAGGTTCAAGCACCAGCCAGTGACAACAGGACCAACTAACACTAGAGATAACCAGATGGCAAAAGTCAAATGTAGGAATGTTACTAACAGAAATCAAGGCAATATGGCAGTATCTGAACCCAATTCTCCAACAACAGCATATCATGGATACCCCAACACACCAGAAAAAGAAGATTTGGATTTAAAATCACATATCATGATGCTATTAGAGGATTACAAGAAGGACATAAATAAACCTCTTAAAGATATACAGGAGAACATGAATCAAAAGGTAGAAGCCCTTACAAAGGAAACACAAAAAACATTTAAAGAAATTCAGGAGGATATTGGTCAACAGATAGAAGCCAATGAAGAGGAAATGCAAAAATCACTTTAAGAAATACAGGAGAACTTGGGACAACAGGCAGAAGTCATGAAAGAGAAAACACAAAAAACTCTTAAAGAATTACAGGAAAACACAAACAAGTGAAGGAACTGAGCAAAACCATGCAGAATCTAAAATCAGAAGTAGAAACAACTAAGAAATCACAAAGGGAGACAACTTCAAAGATAAAAAACCTTGGGAAGAAATCAGGGGTCATAGATGCACGTATCAACAACAGAATACAAGAGATAGAAGAAAGAATCTCAGATGCCAAATATACCATAGAAGCCATTTACTCAACAGTCAAAGAAAATGCAAAATGCAAAAAGCTTATAACCACATCCAGGAAATCCAGGACACAATGAGAAGACCAAACCTAAGGATTATAGATATAGATAAGGGTGAAGTTTTACAACTTAAAAGGCTAGCATGTATCTTCAACAAGATTATGGAAGAAAACTTCACTAACCTAAAGAGAGAGATGCTCAAGAACATAAAAGAAGCCTAAAGAACTCCAAACAGAGTGGACTAGAACAAAAATATCTCCCATCACATAATAATCAAAACCCCAAATGTGTTAAACAAAGAAAAAATATTAAAGTCAGTAAAAGAAAAAGGCCAAGTAACATATAAAGGAAGACCTATCAGAATTACATCAGATTTCTCACCAGAGACCATGAAAGCTAGAAGATCCTGGACAGATCTCATGCAGACTCTAAGAGAACGCAAATGCCAGCCAAGATTACTATACCCAGCAAAACTCTCAATCACCATAGATGGAGAAACCAAGATATTCCATGATAAAACAAAATTTACACAATATCTATCCACAAACCCAGCCCTACAAAGGATAATAGGTGGAAAATGCCAATACAAGGAGGGAAACTACACCCTGGAAAAACCAAGAGAGTAACCTTCTTTCATCAAACCCAAAAGAAGATAACCACTCAAACATAAAAATAACATAAAAAATAACAGGAAGTAATAATCACTATTTCTTAATATCTCTTAACATCAATGGAATCAGTTCCCCCAAATAAAAAGACATAGATTAAAAGACTGGATACTTAAACATACAGGAAACACACATCAGGGCCAAAGACAAATACTACCTCAGAGTAAACAATTTTACTTTTACAAGCTGGAAAGCAATTTTATAAGCACATGATCTCAGGAAACAAGCCGGAGTAGTCATTCTAATATCAGATAAAATTGACTTTCAATCTAAAGTCATCAAAAGAGACACAGAAGGACACTTCTTACTGGTCAAAGGAAAAATCCACCAAGAAGAACTCTCCATTCTGAACATCTATGCTCCAAATGCAAGGGCACCCTCATTCATAAAAGAAACTGAAGTTCAAAGCTCACATTGCACCTAACACAATAATTGTGGGAGACTTCAACACCCCACTCTCCTCAATGGAGAGATCAGAAAAACAGAAAATAAACAGGGACACAATGGAACTAATTGAAGCTTTGGACGAATTGGATTTAATATATATATATATATATATATATATATATATATATATATATATATATATATATATATATATATTTCTGTATATTGCTTTTTTTTATTCGATATAATTTATTTACATTTCAAATGATTTCCCCTTTTCTAGCCCCCCACTCCCCGAAAGTCCCGTAAGTCCCCTTCTCTTCCCCTGTCCTCCCACCCACCCCTTCCCACTTCCCTGTTCTGGTTTTGCCAAATACTGCTTCACTGAGTCTTTCCAGAACCAGAGGCCACTCCTCCTTTCTTCTTGTACCTCATTTGATGTGTGGATTATGTTTTGGGTATTCTAGTTTTCTAGGTTAATATCCACTTTTTAGTGAGTGCATACCATGATTCACCTTTTGAGTCTGGGTTACCTCACTTAGTATGATGTTCTCTAGCTCCATCCATTTGCCTAAGAATTTCATGAATTCATTGTTTCTAATGGCTGAATAGTACTCCATTGTGTAGATATACCACATTTTTTGCATCCACTCTTCTGTTGAGGGACACCTGGGTTCTTTCCAGCATCTGGCAATTATAAATAGGGCTGCTATGAACATAGTAGAGCATGTATCCTTATTACATGGTGGGGAATCCTCTGGGTATATGCCCAGGAGTGGTATAGCAGGATCTTCTGGAAGTGAGGTGCCCAGTTTTCGGAGGAACTGCCAGATTGATTTCTAGTTATAAATATATATATATATATTTATAACTATATAAATATATATATTTATATTTATTATATATATGTAAATATATAATAAATATAAATATATATAAATATATATTATATATATAAATATATATAAATATATATATATTTATAACTATATAAAACATTTCATCCTAAAGCAAAATAGTATACTTTTTCTTAGCAACTCATGGTACCTTCTCCAAAATCAACCATATCACAAGACAGACCTCAACAGATATAAGAAGATCGAACTAATCCCATGCCTCCTATCAGATAATTATGGAAAAAGAGTGGTCTTCAATAGCAAAAAAACAACAGAAAGCCCACATACACATGGAAACTGAACAGTACTCTACTCAACGATACCTTGGTCAAGGAAAAATAAAGAAAGAAATCAAAGACTTTTTAGAATTTAATGAAAAAGAAGGAACAACATACCCACATTTATGCGACACAATGAAAGCAGTGCTAAGAGGAAAACTCATAGCCCTGAGTGCCTCCAAAAAGAAACTGGAATGAGCATACATTAGCAGCTTAAGGGCACACCTGAAAGTCCTGGAACAAAAGTTAATTCACCCAGGAGGAGCAGAAGCCAGGAAATCATCAAACTCAGGGCTTAAATCAATCAAGTAGAAACAAAGAGAACCATACAAAGAATCAACAAAATCAGGAGCTGGTACTTTGAGAAAATCAACAAGATAAATAAACACTTAGCCAGACTAACCAGATGACACACAGACAGTATCCAAATTAACAAAATTAGAAATGAAAAGGGAGATATAACAACACAAATTGAGGAATTTCAAAAAAAATCATCAGATCCTACTACAAAAGCCTATACTCAACACAACTGGAAAATCTGGAAGAAATGGACAATTTCCTAGACAGAAACCAAATACCAAAATTAAATCAAGTTCAAATAGATCATTTAAGCAGTTCCATAACCCCTAAATAAATAGAAGTGGTCATTGAAAGTCTTCCAACCAAAAAAAGCACAGGACTACTTGGTTATAGAAAAGATTTCTTCAGACCAATTTCCTTTATGAGTATTGATGCAAAAATACTCAATAAAATTCTTGCCATCTGAATCCAAGAACACATCAAAATGATCATTCACCATGATCAAGTAGGCTTCATCCCAGGGATACAGGGATGTTTCAATATACAGAAATCCATCAATGCAATCTACTACATAAACAAACTCAAAGACAAAAACCACATGATCATTTCATAAGTTGCTAAAAAAGCATTTGACAAAACTCAGCATTCTTTCATGCTAAAAGTCTTGGAAAGAATAGGAAGTCAAGGCGCATATGTAAACATAGTAAAAGCAATATACAGCAAACTGGTAGCCAACATCAAAATTAATGCAGAGAAACTTTTCAGGGACTAGAAAAGGATGCTTTCTCTCTCCATATCTTTTCAATATAGTACTTGAAGTTCTAGCTAGAGCAATTAGACAACAAAAAGAGGTCAAAGGGATACAAATTTGAAAGAAAAAAATCAATTGCAGATGATATGATAGTATACTTAAGTGACCCAAAAAACTCTACCAGAGAACTTCCTTAGCTGATAAACAACTTCAACAAAGTGGCTGGTTATAAAATTAACTCAAGCAAATCAGTAGCCTTCCTATACCCAAAGGATAAGCAGGCTGAGAAAGCAATTAGGGAAATGACACCATTCACAATAGCCACAAACAATATAAAGTAACTTGGTGTGACTCTAACCAAACAAGTGTAAGATATGCATGACCCGAACTTCACATCTGTGAAGAAGGAAATCAAAGAAGACCTCAGAAAATGAAAAAAATCTTCCATGCTCAAGGATTGGGAGGATTAATATAGTAAAAATGACCATCTTGCCAAAAGCAATATACAGATTCAATGCAATTCCCATCAAAATCCCAACTCAGTTCTTTACAGAGTTAGAAAGAACAATTCTCAAATTCATCTGGAATAACAAAAAACCCAGAATCGCTAAAACTATTCTCAACAGTAAAAGAACTTCTGAGAGAATCAGTATCCTGGACTTCATGCTGTACTATAGAGTAATAGTGTTAAAAACTGCATGGTATTGGTACAGTGACAGGCAGGTAGATCAATGGAAGAGAACTGAAGACCCAGAAATGAACCCACACACCTATGGTCACTTGATCTTCCACAAAGGAGCAAAAAACAGTGGAAAAAAGGATAGCCTTTTCAACAAATGGTGCTTGTTCAACTAGAGGTCAGCATGCAGAAGAATGCAAATGGTACCATTCTTATCTCCTTGTACTAAGCTCAACCTCAAATGGATCAAGGACCCCCACATAAAACCAGACACACTGAATCTAATAGAAAAGAAACTGGGGAAGAGCCTTGAGCATTTGGGCACAGAGGAAAATTTCCTGAACAGAACACCAATAACTTATGCTCTAAGGTCAAGAATTGACAAATGGGACCTCATATAATTACCAAGTTTCTGTAAGGCAAAGGGTACTGTCAAAAGGACAAAACAGCAACCAAAAGGGAAAAGATCTTCACCAACCCTGCATCCAACAGAAGGCTAATATCCAATATATACAAATAACTCAACAAGTTAGACTCCAGAGAGCCAAATACCCTATTAAAAATGGGGTACATAGCTAAACAAACAATTTTTACCTGAAGAATTTGGAATGGCTGAGAAGCACCCTAAGAAATGTTCAGCATCATTAGTCATTAGGGAAATGCAAAACAAAACAACCATGAGATTTCACCTCATGCCAGTCAGAATGGCTAATATTAAAATCTCAGGAGATACCAGGTGTTGGCGAGGATGTGGAGAAAGAGGAACACTCCTCCACTGCTGGTGGGATTGAAAGCTGGTACAATCACTGTGGAAATCATTCTGGTGGTTCCTCAGAAAACTGGCCATGACACATCCAGAGGACCCTGCTATACCACTCCTGGGCATATACCCAGTGGATTCCCCAGCATCCAATAAGGACACATGCTCCACTATGTTCATAGCAGCCTTATTTATAATAGCCAGAAGCTGGAAAGAACCCAGATGTCCCTCAATGGAGGAATGGATACAGAAAACGTGGTATATTTGCACAATGGAATACTACCCAGCAATTAAAAGCAATGAATTCACGAAATTCTTAGGTGAATGGTTGGAATGGGATAATACCTTCCTAACTGAAGTAACCCATTCACAAAAGAACACACATAAAATGCAATCACAGATAAGTGGGTATTAGCCCAGAAGCTCTGAATACCCAATTCTCAATTCACATATCAAATCATTCCCAAGAAGAAGAAAGGAGAGTGCCCTGGTCCTAGAAAGGCTTGATGCAGTATTTTAGGGGATTACCAGGACAGAGAGGTAGGAGGGGGTTGATTGGGGAATGGACAGAGGAAAGAGGGCTTATGGGACTTATGCTGAGTGGGGAACCAGGAAAGGGGAAATCATTTGGAATATAGACAAAGAACATAGAAAATAAAAAAAAAAATGAAATAAAATGAACATTCATTTAGTGCTCTGCAGGTAGAGACAGTGAGTCTCCATGAGTTAGATGCCATCATGGTCAATATTGTGAGTTCCAGTCCAGTAAAGACTGCATAGTGGGACCCTGTGTCAAATCAGCAACAAAAATAAATAAATAAATAAATAAATAAATAAATAAATAAATAAATAATCTTAATGACTAGCTTAAATATCCCCTCTTCAGCTGTGCCCTGATTTTTTCCAGAGATTTTATTTATTATCTAATTATTTCTTGATTCTTTGCCCTCCCGAAAAAAATAAAGTTCTATTAGGGATAAGGTTTCCATTGTTACTTGGATGAGTGAATGAATGAATGAATGAAGGAAGGAAGGAAGGAAGGAAGGAAGGAAGGAAGGAAGGAAGGAATTCGTAAATAGAAGCAATAGCTTTAAAGTAAGATGGTCTTAACATTCTTAGTATTGTAGGAAGCAGTCTGTATTTGAATAAAGAAATTGACAGGATTAAAAACCTTGGGAAATTTTTTTTTTAACTTTGGGAAATTTAAAACACAACTTTATTCTCTGCAGCAAGCTACACTTTCCACTTCTCTAAGTGATTCATACCTGCTCTAAGATTATAATTTTTCAAGCCCTGGGGTTGCAATTTTAAGACAATTGCATTTTTGAAAGACACTGTTCTTAGGAGGAAAATAATTCAAGAAAAAATGCTTGAAAATGAGGTCAATAGGGGCTAGAGAGATGGTTCAGTGGTTAAGAGCACTGTCTGCTCTTCCAGAGGTCCTGAGTTCAATGCCTAGAAACCACATGGTGACTCACAACCATCTGTAACAGGATCCGATGCCCTCTTCTGATGTGTTTGAACACAGCTATGGTGTACCCATATACACAAAATAAATATATAAATCTTGAAGAGAAAAAGAAAGAAAATGAGGTCAATAAAGAAGACAGTCTCAGACCCCTCCTTAGCACTAAAGCATGTCAACTGGCAGGAAGCAAGAGGGCTGTCAGGGAGAGTCATGTCCAGTCTCTAAGAGCCAAGAGATACAGGGCTATTTCTTTGGTAGGTTTTATGACACTCCCATATCGGGATATTTCAAATGTCTCTTTATTTTGCTGCAGCTAAACTGTATTTCTTCAAGAACAAAGAATAACCATATAGCACACACTCATCAATATGTATATGTCTTTCTATATATCTGCCTATTTGTCTATCTACAATCCTATCTACTCATCTATCTACCTGTATGTATATATAAATGCACACACATGTATATACATATATACTTACATACATGTATACATATATGCATATACACATATACACATAATATGCATATACACATATACACATACACACATATACACATATACACAAATACACATGTACACATATACATATATGTATGTGTAAATGGATTTGAAGTATATATAACATTGTTGTCATATTACAAATAAATGCAGACAGGTATGGTGCTTCTTGTCTTGACTCATAGCAATTGGTAATAGAAGCAAGAGGAGTATGAATTCCAGATTATCCTAGGCTGTATAATAAGATTTTCTGAAAACAAAATAAATGAACAAAGGAATGGAGTAGATGCAGGAAAAGAAGAAGCTAAAGCAGAAGCTATTCTTCAAAGACAAAGCAATGGGAAAGTTAATGTTAGCACAGAAGCAATAGCAGAGGTCACTCCCTTCAATCTTACCTATTTATCTGGAAATGCCTCTGTCCACCTGGAAGCACATTTCCCTTGCACTGCAGTGTGAGGAGCACCACACCTCTTCTGAGGGGATGGGCTTGGCAGCATGTTGTCTGCATGAAGGAAGGGTTTGTAGTCTCATGGATATTTTACACCTTCAGTGCATGTGCAAGCAGCACTCTACTGACCACAAGATAATGTGAACTGAGACTTGGACAGGAGTCAGTGTCGCCTGAGTAAGTGCATTAGCAGAGTCACAGAATGAAGGCCTTTGTCCTTGACACAAAGGGCTCATGTTTTCCCTCCATTGTCTATTAAACCATCAAACTGATGCACACAGTATTGCACCGAAGCATTGTGGGCATTCATATGGACATTAAATTTAGCTGTGGGATGTTTCTTTTCGCATTGTTTTAACTTTAGCACACAAAGGAATAGATTTCACTCTTATACTTTAATATATGTATAAATTAAATATACTTTAATATTTAAATAATTCAATCATTTTATGTTGATCAAATTCAACCCCTCCATTACTTCATCACACACCTTGCTCAGGCACTTAACTGTTTTACTTCCTCTTAACCAGCAGTGTTCATTGCTTACATATCACATACATGCATGCACATACACATGCACATACTAATACACATATACATTTTCATGCACACAAAGCCACATGCACACATATATACAGGCATATACACACTCTACATTCTCACACAAATATAAACACAAATTTCACAGACAGATAGATAGGCAGACAGGCAGACACATATACACATATATATACATACACACACATATATACATATATGTATAAATATATGTATAAATATGTATATGTATATATGTATGTATGTGTGTGTATATATATATATATATATTTATATATATACATCACACACCTTGCTCAGGCACTTAACTGTTTTACTTCCTCTTAACCAGCAGTGTTCATTGCTTACATATCACATACATGCATGCACATACACATGCACATACTAATACACATATACATTTTCATGCACACAAAGCCACATGCACACATATATATATATCCACAACACTGTACTCACACAGAGACAATCACCACACACATACATACAGGCACACAAACTTATGATGGGCTTCTTTGTATGAGTTAAAATGTGATATTTTAGGAGTTTGTTGCCATTTTGTCCGTTGTTCCCTCTCCTGACTCCTTAGATCACATCTTCATGTCTTCTTTACTCATGTGCTTCATTGTGTTTGTGTCATACAAAGACATTTTATAATAAATCTACATTTCATATATCAGAGAAGACATGAAATATTTGTATTTATAAATTTGGTTTGTTTGGTTTTTTTTGGTTTAACATGATTATCTAGGCTTCCATATATTTGTCTGCAAATGTTATAATATTACACGAGCCACTTCTTTTGAAAATCATTCATGCCTCTTACTTGATTTAATCAGATGACCACTAAGGTGTTTCAACATGATTCTGTTACTATCTCTGCGTCCTCAAAGAGGCATTCTTCTACAAAGCATAGCATCATCTTCTGAAGTATTCTTTTTATTTATTGGTCAATTTCTGTATGTATGGCTTGATTATTTTACAATGTATTCAAAATGACATGAACTCTCTTGTTATTGTATATTAAAACTCTCCATTTCCCCTGTGTGGCTAAGGTCAGCATTTTTGATCCCTGTTACTCTGTCTGTTACTCCCACACCCCACCCCCAACACCTGATCCTTACCTTAATGGTGACAGGATGTCCCCAGGAAATTACTCTGTTCAAATTAGAAGTGCTTGGAAATAAAAAATACAATAATAAATGCTTTAAATTTAACTTAATTTTGAAGATTCCTCTTACTTCCATTTTCTTTCCAGTTAATTTTCCTGTGGGCATATACAGGTGTATCACCACATTTGTGACATGGTTTCCTGTAATACAGTAATGGGCTAGTTCATAGTGGTACTTTTATTTTTATTGCCTTGATTGTTTTATTTTATGCCTGTGCTCACTTTTTCATACATAATGGTTTTTGTGATTGCTTTTTAAATTTTTGAAAGAAGAGACGTACATTTTGGAAAGAAATGCAAAATATAATCATTGTAATTTCAGAAGAGATTATAAAAAGAATTTAAATGTGTTACAAAGTAATTATCTTCAGCATGCTATGTTCATGTTAGCACTGACTATAATAACTTCAAATGCTCATTTTAAAATATTGAATAGGATGTTTTTAATGTATAGGTGTTTATGAATTTTTAGTTATTTTGTATTCCATAAGCTGTGTGTGTGTATGTGTGTGTGTGTGTCTGTTCCAGAATCTATGTGTATGCATGTATATGTCCATAGACATTATTGAAACACTGTTTTTTATTTCAGTTTTCTTGGTCATATTTTGTATTACTCTTTGACTATGGTTAACCAAATGCGCAGAATGTGTATGTGCTTCATTCATCCATGACATTATAAAGTTCAAGCATCATTATTCTTCTTCACATGTGAAACTATCACTCAGATGACTTATTCACAGTCCTTACATGGCTTACTATTATGCACTGCAAGAAAATATGTCCACTGAAGACCCAGAAAATGTCTTTTTAAAAATGAAGATAATGTTTCAAAATTATTTGATGCATTTTGCTTTTTGATAGTGAAATACATAATTGTTTATTGGTCACTACTTTCACGTGGAAAACAACAAAAGACATAAGAATAAATATGGTGACAAAGGGTTATGGACTGTCACTATACAGAATCAAATGCACAAAGGAATTCACAATGGAAAATAAAACAGAAGAGAGGGAACATTAACATTCCTAGTTTTTTCCCCAGAATACTCTAGAATTTCACGTTTTGCTCCATACATTTCAGAAGCCTATCCACCACAAATACATGTCATTGGGAGGAGGAGACTGAGTCACAACCAGGAGAGTGGCTGCCATAATCCGGATTGGTTTTCAAATAACACAATGAAATTGAAGCATCTTTAGAAAATGAATGTTCTAATCCTGACAGACTGAGTTTCTCAGAAGAGAAGCAGCAAGTGAGGAAGTTTCAGAAGGAAACAGAACATTAAAATGCATTAAGATTTTTTAAAGTAAATAATAACATAAAACAAAACAAAAATATGTTCTCATCAAAGCAAATTGTTTAAAACCTTTATAAAGTCTTTATTATCATTGGTATTAAAAATAAGACAATAAAAGGAAATAGCTAAGTGACTTTTCAGAATGATAACTTTGTCCAGGAATGGTCAACCTTACTACTAATAAATACAATTATGAACCCCTAGCAATGCATTATATGTACATATAATTATATATTTTATATAGTTATTATTCAATATAACAAACTAATAAATTAACTCAGATACATTTATGAATATTTACAATGTATTAGACAACAAATTAGATGATTTACATAAACTAATATTTCATTTCCAAGCACCAATTTTATTATATGACCATAAAGCTTCCTATTTTGAAGAAGAAATGATGTCTTGAATTTCTCAGGTCTTCAAAACTAACTGCAAATCTGGTTCATTTCCCATCTTTCCAAAAGCATTCGAACTAGAGTTTTTAGAAGAACTCACTGTCCTGCCTATCTAATTAGGTAAAGAATACTTTTAAATGATATTATAATATGCTAGCTAGTTCAATAAAGTAAGTACTATCATTAACTGCTAGATTAATTTTGAACTGATAAGCTTTTTTATTCGATATATTTTTATTTACATTTCAAATGATTTCGCCTTTCCAGGATCCCCACTCCCCGAAAGTGCCATAAACCCTCTTCCCTCCCCCTCTTCCCCCATCCACCCCTTCCCACTTCCCTGTTCTGGTTTTGCCCTATACTGCTTCACTGAGTCTTTCCAGAACCAGACCACTCCTCCGTTCTTCTTGGACATCATTTGATGTGTGGATTATGTTTTGGGTGTTCCAGTTTGCCAGGCTAATATCCACTTATTAGTGAGTGCATACCATGACTGATCTTTTGAGACTGGGTTACCTTACTTGGTATGATGTTCTTCAGCTCCATCCATTTGTCTAATAATTTCATGAATTCATTGTTTCTAATGGCTGAATAGTACTCCATTGTGTATATAGACCACATTTTTTGTATCCATTCCTCCGTTGAGGGACATCTGGATTCTTTCTATCTTCTGGCTATTATAAATAGGGTTTCTATGAACATAGTGGAGCATGTATCCTTATTACATGCTGGGGAATACTCTGGGTATATGCCCAGGAGTGGTACAGCGGAGTCCTCTGGAAGTGACAAGCCCAGTTTTCTGAGGAACCACCAGACTGATTTCCAGAGTGGTTGTACCAATTTGCAACCCCACCAGCAGTGGAGGAGTGTTCCTTTTTCTCCATGTCCTAGCCAACACCTGCTGTCTCCTGAGTTTTTAATCTTAGCCATTCTGATTGGTATGAGGTGAAATCTCAGGGTTGTTTTGGTTTGTCTTTCCCTAATGACTAATGATGCTGAACATTTTTTTAAGATGTTTCTCAGCTATCCGAAGTTCTTCAGGTGAGAATTCTTTGTTTAGCTCTGTACCCCATGCGCACTTATTTAATCCAATAAAACATAGAATATTAAAAAAAAGTTTCCACCCAATATTTTATCTTCCAAAAGTACCTAAAGACAAACTTTGATGCTGATGAAGATTTATGCAAAGTAAACATTTCCTTGTTAAAAGAGAACATTTCACAATGTACAAAAAGCATATTGTAAAGAGCTTAGCAGGAGGGCATAGATAAACAAGTGGTCAAATATCTTGAGAAGGAAGTGCATTCTGTGATTGCTCTTCTGATCAACTTGATGAAATTTAAACTAAAACTAGGAGATGAACCTCTGGGATAGTCTGCAAGAGTTTTTCTGGGGGGATTTACTGAGAAGGGGAAGATCTTTTAAAGCAGGATGTGTCTTCTGATGGACACCATAGTTATAAAGAGGTATAAGGAGAATGTGTTGCCATCTGCCTGAAATTGCTCTTTTCTGAGTGAATGGATATGTCCCTGAGACCTCTACTGTTCACTCACATTAGCTCCTTGAGACTTTTAAAAAGGAATGCATACTGGAGACTCTTCATGGAACCCCTAAATATAACTGAAGAATCATCCAGTATCATGTCCTAAACATCTACCAGGTTGTCAGTATGGTCACTGTGCAGGTAGCCATGTCAGTATTAGCCTATCTTTCCACCATTTCCTTTTCTCAAAAGAGCCATGCCTAATTCACAAGAAAAAACAAAGAAAAATATAAGGTACACTAAGCCATGTCTATATGTATAAGCAATGTAATATGTTGTAAAAATGTTTAATATGGCCCGGTAATGTGACCTCACCAGCTGGCTCTTGATCATGAAGAGCATCTGAAGAAAGCAGTGGAAGAAGAGAATATTGCTGTCTGATCGTGCGTTCTTTTTGCTTCCATTTACCGATAGAGTGGTGGAAATACAAATGGGACTCTAGATAGAAATAGAATGTCTTGGTGGATAGCAACTACTGAATTGTTTTATGATGTGTTTCTAGTTCATAATTTCTCTATTTGCATCATGTTTTCGCTTTTATATGTGTTAAAACACACACAGACATATTGACATAAAATAACCCAAATATAAGTAACTTTCATTTTAGTACTAGTGTGATGGTTATTTTTATAATTTTGTGATGCTTGTCTGTGTGTCTTCTGAAATGTTAGGGCAAATATAATACAGCTTTGCATTAAAAATGAAATTTCATGCTCCCTGGAAAATTGATATTGGCAAGGATCTCTGACCATACATAGGAAGAGGATAAGAGTCCCATGACGACTACTTAGGACATCCTAACTCTCTATAAAGAAAATCTGTTCTCACCATGTCATAGATGGTTTTAATCATTTTCAAAAGATTTTTAGTATGTATTGTTAAATATTATTCTGTAAATTATCAAATATGCAATGACAGAAAAATGAATGATTATAGTCTCCAGCCTATAATGCAACAAGCAATAGGAAGAGCATGATGAATAATTAGGAGTTACATGATACTCTCCCTCAAAATTAACTAAACAAACTAATTAACTTAAAAAGAAAATCATTTATTATCAGTATACTCTTAGCTCAATTAAGCATGTATTATTAATATCGTTATCTTAATTTAAGATTTCATTACATATTTCTGTTGTTCTTGAACTCCTAATACAACTGTATCAGTCACCTGGGTACCAACCCACCCTGGCACCTCAAGTCATTGCAGTAAAAAAACAATCCTCTCCCACTGAGGACAGACAAGGCAGACCATTTAGGGGGAAACAATCTAGAAACAGACTATTTGCTCTGGCTAGAACTTCAAGTACTATATTGAATAAATATGGAGAGAGAGGGTAGTCTTGTCTAATCCCTGATTTTAGTGGTATTGCTTCAAGTTTCTCTCCATTTACTTTGATGTTGGCTACTGGTTTGCTGAATATTGTTTTTATTATGTTTAGGTATGGGCCTTGAAGTCCTGTTCTTTCCAAGACCTTTAACATAAAAGGATGCTGAATTTATCAAATGACCATGTGTTTTTCTTCCTTGAGTTTGTTTATGTAGTGGATTACATTGATGGATTTCTGTATATTGAACCATCCCTGCATCCCTAGGATGAAGCCTACTTGATTATGGTGAATGATTGTTTTGACGTGTTCTTGGATTCAGTTGGCAAGAATTTTATTGAGTATTTTTGCATCAATATTCAATAGGGAAATTGTCTAAGGTTTTCTTTTTTTGTTGGATCTTTGTGTGGTTTTGGTATCATCGAAGTTGTGGCTTCATAGAAAGAGGTGGGTAATGTTCCTTCTGTTTCTATTTTGTGGAATTGTTTGAAGAGTATTGGCATTAGATCTCTTTTGAATGTCTGAAAGAATTCTGCACTAAAGCCATCTGGTCTCCTGTGCTTTTTTTGGTTGAAAGACTGTCAATGACCACTTATATTTCTTTAGGGGTTATGGGACCATTTAGGTGGCCTATCTGATCCTGATTAAATTTTGGTAGTTGTTATCTGTCTAGGAAATTGTTCATATCATCCAGATTTTCCAGTTTTGTTGAGTATAGGCTTTTATAATAGGGTATGATAATTTTTTGGATTTCCTCAGTTTCTGTTGTTATTTCCCCTTTTTATTTCTGATTTTGTTAATTTGGGTACTATCTCTGTGCATTCTGGTTAGTCTTGCTAAAGGTTTACCTATCTTGTTGATTTTCTCAAAGAACCAGCTCCTAATTTTGTTGATTCTTTGTATAGTTCTTTTTGTTTCAACTTGATTGTTTTCAGCCCTAAGTTCCATGATTTCTTGCCTTCTACTCCTTTTGGGTGTATTACTTTCTTTTTGTTCTAAAGTTTTCAGGTGTTCTGTTAAACTGCTAGTGTCTGCTCTCTCCAGCTTCTTTTTGTAGGCACTCAGAGCTATGAGTTTTCCTCTTAGCACTGCCTCAGATCTGCAGGGCCGATCTCACCCGTGCAGGCTGTCTCTTCCTCACTGGCTGGTGGGTGTTAGCTACAGATGGACTCTGGGGAGCAGAAGTTATTGTTTTCAGTTATGTACCCAATGAAAAGTCCAATAACAAAGACAAACAAAATGATAAGAATATAGAAAAGAGATTGAGAAATAAAGGTAATAGAGACGGGAATCATATTGAGGTGCATATGGCAGACAGTTTTTATACATTTATGAAATTATCAAAGATAAGGTCAAATATATATTTAAAGAATTACTATACAGGAAACCAGTGAAATCCTGTCTGGTCTGTACTATGTCCCCATGGGTTCTTTTGGGTTGTTCCCACCTATCCTAAGCCACAGCCTCTCCCCTTCTCCATTCCTACAATCCCAAGAGTTGTGTTTATTCAAGTAATGCAACCACACATCCTAATCTACTTTTGGTTGTGGAAACTGATAGAGTTTTCTGACCAAAATCTACAACAGAAGTTAAGACCACCCACCTCATCATCAATATTTCATTTGCCATGGTGAACTGTTTCAAAGCCATCACAAACAAAGTTACCAGCTTATGTTGTAATCTCAGCATTCCAGGGGCTGTAATAGGATCTTCACTCATTTGACAGAAGCAGCCTGGGCTACACAGCCAAACCCTGTCTATGTAACTGCTCATATTAATGGTATATGCCAAGTGATTATTTGATGTGTGTACATGACTGTGATATTTAAACAGGGTTAAACATATTTCTATGGTAAATATTTTGAATCCTTCTGAAACACATTGCATATAATTATCACATGCAGCCATAGCAGACTGTCTTACATCTGCTATTTAGTGTCTATTGGTCAAACTTGAGCAGATCCATCTTCCTACCCACCTCACTAACTTTCTAGTAACTTCCAGATTACTTGTGATTTCTATGTGATCAACATTTTTTAGAGTCCATATAGAAATGACATATTTCTGTGTCTGACTTATTTCACTTTACATAATGATGGGGTCTGACTATATGCTCCTGAATTGTTATCTACAGACTGATTCCTTCACGGTGTCACAGGTGATATGATTTTGTTCTTTACATAGCTCAATAACATTCCACTCTGTGTAAGTATAGAGACTTTTTATCTATCAACAGATGACAGTTGGGTTGTTCACATTGCTTAACTATTGTGAGCAGTGCTGCAGTGAACAGAAGAATCCAGATGCTTCTTTAGGAGATGGACTGCATGTTCCTTCAAAATACAACATTCATACAGCTGCTGGATCCCCTGTTACTCCTATATTTATAATAGTGCTTACATCAGTTCCATTAACTGACATTCCTATCAACAATGTACCAAAGTTTCTTTTACCATACTCTCACCATGCAAGTTATCATTTGTCTTTTTGCATTCAGCACTTAGCTGTCCTTACCATGAGGATAGTTAATATCTCATCATGGTTTCGAGTTGCCATGCCAAGCTACATTTGTTGTTAACTCCTCAGTAACTTGTTTCCTACCTTCATCTGGGACCAGGAAGCAGATTAAGAAGAATAAGTGAATACAGCATTCCACTTACCATGAGAACAATATTAGAGCATAGAAAACATCAACTGTACAACTCTAAGTGAGTGCTCCACACTTAATCATTGCTTCTATGTAAGTAACTAGATGGGATAATTTCACTTAAAAGCATAGAGACTGCCTTATAAAATTATCCATATGGTCTATGACAAGAAGTAAATTTGCCATGAGATACCAGGCAGTGAGATTAGGGATTGCTTCTGGATGATGTTCAATACCAGTATTCTACATAGCACTCATGCTGGTTTCTCTGGAAATTGAAATTGTCTTATAATTAGTCCTGCTTTAGCTTACAGGCTTCATGATCTCAGGGGGAACTTCTGGCTTCCTCTTGAACCTAATTGTCACTGCTGTGAAAAGGGATGACATTAGCCTATTAAGAAAAAAATTTGTGCCACAAATCTTCAATTACATCTTTTTTTTTTTGGTTGATGGACTGTTACGTGTTGCCAACAGAGAGTATAAGAAAGGTTAGAGGTTGCTGGTGTAGAGGAAGGAAGAAATAAATTCAAAAGCTCAGGGCACACATGGCCAGCCAGGAAGAAAGATTTCTGAAAAGGACCACAAAAATGGGTGGAACACATCAGTTATTTGGAAAATGCATTAAAGGTGGGTTCTATCACTCAGCAGACTTGTGCAAATAATCCTTTGACCAAAAGAGGCACTTCCGGGCATAAAGCATGGACACCTATACAAGAGTCATATGATAGCTGCTGTCCTGACTCAGGAGAGTGTTCAACTAGGAGAATGGCAGTTCTAATTGCTGGGAACCCTGAGGCAAGCTGTCTTCTACAATATGAATTAGCCAGTGTTGGGCAAAGAAAAATTCTGTGTGGATTGGATAAGCCATCTGCTCCATCCCAACAATGCCAAGAAACTTGCAAATCAGCAACTGACATCCGAGAATGGAAATGAGACCTTGGCCCTTCGTTCTTTTCTAGATCACTTTCAGTGGGACAGTATCTGGTTGATAGGTCAGCCAAAGTAAGTCAAGTGTAGTATCTCGGTCACTTATCCTAAGTCCCCAAGTATCCTTTGGTTTGGCGCTGCATTTAACCATCTTTAGGGAGGCAATTAAATACATTTGTTCTGCATGAAATTAAAGCTACTCTGTGTTCTTCATTGCCTGGTGATTATATGCATAGTAACAAGCATTATTTTCTACTAAACATGATAAAGTAAAAAATTTCAGGGTTTTACCCACATTATTGACACTTGGACTTTAGCCCTCAAAGCTCCTGTCAGAGCCAGTGACGGTGCTCAGATAATAAGAGTGCTTTTATTTCAGGAGGTGAAAAAAATCAGAAATAGGTTTCATTTAAATTTTCATTACATTTATTTTTGTGTGTCTGTATACATGTGGAGGTCATAGAACAATATAAGGAACTCGATTCTCTCTTTCCACTGTGTGGATCTGTGGATAAAAGTTAGATCATTAGACTTGACATTAAGCACTTTTACTCTCTGAGCACCTACACTGGCACTGACATGAGCTTTGTGGGCTAAAATCCAAGTGTCAACATCTTCTGTACTTATTGGAGACTTTTGATAAAAATGAAGTGTTGCATTTTTCTAGCTGTTGGACCACAACTCTGCTTTTCCCAAAGCTATCTTTCTCTGGTTTTTATAGACACTACTCCAAGTTGGTTTTTTGTGATTTTTTTAAAAGATTCTATTTGTTTGTTAACTACATATACCAATATCATCCCCTCTCCTCCCAATACTCCTTTATGCAGACCCTCCCCCTATTTCTCCCTCCCCTTCTCCTGAGAAGGAGAAGAGCCCCTTTGGGTATCACTACCCTCTACCCCCATATGCCCCACATCATGTCACTGCAGGACTAGGCACATCCTTTCCCAATGTAGCCAAGGTGGTCCAGTTAGAGGAACATGATCCATAGTCAGGCAACAGATTTAGGGACATCCCATGCCCTAGTTGTTGAGGGACATGCATGAATACCAAAATGCACATCTGCTACATAGGTGTGGGGGCCTAGCTCCAGCCCATCTATGTTCTTTAGTTGGTGAGTCTCTGGGAGCTCCCAAAGATCCATGGTAGCTGACTCTGTTTTTCTTCCTTGTCCTTTTTCAGTCCCGCAGTCATTCAGAAAGGGAAGAAAAATAAATATTGGTGGTGCATGGATGGAGGGAACTATGTGGGAGAGGATTTAGAGAGGGAGCAGAGGGGTTGACAACTATAAGGAAAGCAGGAAATAGAGAAAGCACAAATCTATGAGAGATGGAGAGGCAATCTCCAGGAAGTGCCAGAGACCTAGGACCAGTGGGAGGCCTCAGGGTGTCTATTGGGAGAATTCTGGCTGAATTCCTAGCAGTGCTGGATAGAGATCCGAAGTGACCACCTCCTGTAGGAAAGCAGGACTATCAGTGGAAGGATAAAGATAGAAACCTACTCACAAAGCCTTCTACCCAAGTGTGGTATGCCTACAAGATGTTCAGGGGCAAAGATGAATAGAATCTGACAGAATGCCCAACCAATTGAGACTCAATCCATATGTAAGAATCAGTCCATGACACTATTAATGCGACCCTATTATGCTTGCAAAGAGAAGCCTCATATAACTTTCCTCTGAGAGACTCCACACAGCAGCTAACAGAAACAGATGCTGATAAACACAGCCAATGTGTATCTAGATGCTTGGAGTGTGAGAGGTCTTGTCTAAGTCAGCCTTCTATAGCTACTATTCTGATCACTACCCTCATGATTTACCTCAAACATTCTTTGGGTTACATTGGGGCAATTTGCAGTCCTTAAGTTAGGAACACATGCAAAATCATGTTTTTAATATGTCAGAGTTGCAGAATTTAGGAGGTGAGTATACCTAAGGATATAAGAGGAAGACAGCAACTACACCTTCTGCTCCATTTCTTTGTTGACTCTCTCATGTCTATGCAATATAGATGGACTGATGAACTTCAATTTGAAGAATTTTGGAACTGCAGGAAAATTTAAAAAATAGCAGATTCACAATTCATGCAAGAATAGTGTGTTCAAACTACACACGAACTTACTTTGTATAAGGAAGGAATCTAAGTAACTTTTGTAAACTAGGGCTTTTAGTTTGAAACTGAATCAATGTATAGCTCTTCATCCCTGTTTGTTTTAAAGAGGATACTATTGGGAACTGGCTGAAATGAAGCTCATAATAATGTCCTTGAACTTGTGAGCCTTACAAAACTAATTTGTGAGAGCAGCATCCAACTTCAGCCAAACCAGGCATACTGTTAAATATTTAGGATACTATTTAGTTCATCTCTGCAGGTATTAACTAAGGGAATAATCTTGTACCAGACTGAAGTCACGAGAAGCTGATATGAGAACTTATTCCCTCCCTCTTGAGTTCAAGTCCCTTCATATACATGTCACTTTCCAGAGCCCATTATGACTCATTCACATTTTCCTGCATTTGCTCTGGGCCATTGTCTCCAGAATGCCTCTCTTCAACTTTCCTGACTATTAAATTTCACCTCAATTTTCAGTTCTTAGCTCAAAGGCATGTGCTGGGAAATTTATCTTCATCCTATGCAAGAATGTATCACTTCCAAGCCAGGACTCACAGCTTTGCATGGTACCATGGTTAATCACATTTATTCTCTGTCTCTAGGAGACAATTAGTTCATATTACCTGCTCCAAACTAGATGTGTCATTTAATGAAAGGTGTTTTCCACATATTAAAAAAACTGATTATCTCTACCTTTAGAACAACTATTTAAGAATTCACACCTATAAAAATCACCTGGCCATTTTGCAACAAACAGATTCTCTCACTTGAGAAGCTAAATTGTGGTTTAGATAGGCCCCAGGGTTTTGGATTCTGATGTAAGCAATAGTTTTGCTTAGTCTGTGGTTCAGAGTTCTGGATTAACCTTCCCAGTACCTCATTTGGAAAAATAACGATCTCAGTAAAAAAGTCTGTGGGTGAGGTAAGTCATCTGCTAGAAGAAAGCTCAACAAAGACATTTTCCATAAATATAGGTAAACTGAGTTTTATGCAGGACTCACAATGTAGAATAGGAGAATCTACTTTCAAGTTGGCCTCTGACCTCCATATGTTCACCAGAATATATGAGTGCTCAGGCATATACACTTGCATACATAAACATATACGTGTAAACGAATTATAAAAAGGATACATGTGCCTTCCTTTTGGTGAATAGTTTGATGAATGTAGTGTTATGTGATGACGAGTTAGCCTGGCTCAAACTACAATCCTTAAGTCTCTGGTGTGAGTAGGGAAGCAACATGGACACCAGACCAGAGAAAACGTCATTTACCACAATCCATGCTTTCTGGCTTAGGTACTTAAGTGTATTTCTCTACATACACTATTAATTATTATACAACTGGTACATAACTGCACAGTTTTATTTAGGGAAAAATGTAGAAGAAAAGATAATCATGGAGCCTATGCTTGCAGTGAAGGATAATTGATATTAAATTACAGATATGGCACTAAGTCCGTGTTTCCCTTCCTAAGACTCTCCAGGTTGTAATAAGAGGTGGGGTGGACACAGGTTAGTGTATACGGTGATGAGGTTCTTGGTGACATTTTCTTGGAGCACATCATATTTTGATCTTATTTTCCCCTAATGCTCCATGCCTCCCATACTCTTCTGCCCACTAGCTGATGCTCTTTAGCTGCCAATAAATCCCTACCTTTGCTATAATGTCACATATATCCTAAAACCCTTTCTTTTGTCCTTCCTGTCACTTTACAAATCCTTCCTCCCACTCATAGTTTCTTTCTGTAGTTAACTCGTGATGAAAACCGCTGAAATTAAACATGTGTTTAGGCAATGTCAACAACAATTGCTCTCTGCCCACAGGAATATTTTCCTTGATAAAGATTATACTTTTTGTTAAATAAAAAATCTGACATAGCTACTGCCAAGATGAGTCTTAATATTACATTAGCATATAAAATGCAGTGCCTCTGCCATGCCTTAGCAAGCAGTTAATTCAACAGAATCCACCCTTCTGGGAGTTTCAACTCTACTTGTTTTTCTTCTATTGTGCTTGGTAGAAATATAAAGCCATTGTGTCCTCATTTGAACGGATTCTTTCACAAGAGCCAAGAAGTAATCTAAAAATAGCACCAATACTCAAAAGAATGTGGTCACTTGTCAAGTCTCCTCCAGATGTCAGCATAATTAATCTGAAGCAAAGAGACTCTTAATGTTATATTATGGCTATCAGTATGCAGGAGTGAAGCATGTATTTAGGTATTTATGAGTACATTCAAATAGCGAAGCAGGAATAAGATGTGGCATAAAAATATTCTATACATGGGTTTTAAAAGCTTTACATACTTAAGATGAATAACCATGTGACCTGTAAATAATACAAGAGTGTGTGGAGTTGACCAAGCTTTTTAATATTGTTAGAAGCGAAAGAAATTTATAAGAGAAACAAAACCTTTAAAACAGAGAAAGACATCCATAAGGAATCAACAACAAAAATGTAAAATACAACTACAAAACATCAACAATGGAGGATAAAATTATAGAGAAAAAATGCTTTATTCATTGATAATAATTCAAAGACAGTAGAATACAAGAGATCCCAAAGACTCTGAGGAAATCATAGAGTTTAATGGGAAGACTTAAGACAGATGATACATGAAAAAAAATCAGAAACTGGGTTAATAGAAGACACTGGTAAGCAATAGACTTAATGCTAGAGAATAAGGAAAATGCCCCCTAGCCATCATGGACCAAAGCAGTTTTGGAGTGGAGAGCAAGCAATGCAATGTAATTGTGAAATGGGAAAGTGAAAGGTAGTATTTTAGGTTCAGTTTTCTTCTTGTCAAGTTGGATTAAGAAGGATCTTTCTATCTCAAAACAATATTCTGATGAATACATCAAATAAAACCAAACATTGAAAGCTAGATAACAACCAAGCTCTGTAAGAGACAGCAAACATAAAGCTGGTCCTTAGGACCCCTACTTACTACCTGGAGTTAACATCTGGTTATTCATGATTTATAGAAAGGAAATTAATTCTCAAAAGGCAAAATGGGTAAGTTTGCAGTAAACAATCTGGATAGGAGACAGAGTTGCACAGAGAAAGGACCGCTGAAGTCTTCAAGGAAGTCCTCTGAAGATTTCATGTTAACATTGATAAGTCACGTTAATATTGATTCATGAATAGAAAATCACATGAAAATGAATACAGCATAGTAGCCAAAGATTACACTTGGCTAGAAGGTGTCCTTCTGAACAATAAGATTAGGAAAATCTCAGAGTAGCATTGGATAGGGTAGTCATAAAAGGGTTTCCTCAAGATGGAGAAATTAGTAATGGTCTAGGAAGTAGTTTAAGTCTAGTGAAGTATGTCAAGCAGAATAGAAGATTGTCAACTTGGCCTCGGCCCTTAGGATATATGCCCTTCACAATCCTGCACCTTTATGTGCATACATAGGCTGCAAATTTAATGGGTTCATAACTGTATTTAGATTTTGTTATATGGTGAAGGTGATAAGCATTTTCAGTTAAAAAGTTTCAAGCTGGCTGGTTTTGTATTTAATGAGAAGGAGATGTATGTGAAACCTGTGAGCAATGGCTCTACTCCTTTCTAAGAGTGTGTTTCACACTCTCTTTAGAGCAGTGATCTAGTTCTTTCACCAACCAGAGAGAGAACTGAGGAGGGAAAAGGTGTCACCTGCAGAGGTCTCTACAAGTTTGGAATGAAATGTGACTTACAGCTAATGAGAATATTGGGCCCCTACATTGCAAGCATTTAATAATGGCAATATTCACTTAGCCTTGTAAGAGGAACTTGAACTACTGAATATATAACAATATCCATGCATGATGAAAACCCACAAAAGAAGACAGAGCAAGGCAATGCCTGGTCATATCACCCACAAAAACTTGGAGTAAACAAATTTATATTTTTTTTAATTATTAACTTTGGGTTTTTTTTTAATTTTTCTATATTCTTTGTTTACATTTCAAATGATTTTCTCTTTCTTGGTTCCGCCCTCCCCATAAGTCCCATAAGCCCTCTTCCTTCCATCTGTTCCCCAATCAACCCCCTCCCATTTCCTGTCCTGGTAATCCTCTACAATGCTACATCAAGCCTTTCCAGGACCAGGGCCCTCTCCTTCCTTCTTCTTGGGAATGATTTGAGATGTGACTTGTGTCTTGGGTATTCAGAGCTTCTGGGCTAATACCCACTTATAAGTGACTGCAATCCATGTGTGTTCTTTTGTGAATGAGTTACCTCACTTAGGATCATATTTTCCAGTTCCAGTTATTTGCCTAAGAATTTCATGAATTCATTGTTTTTAATTGCTGAGCAGTATTCCATTGTGTAAATATACCACATTTTCTGTATCCATTCCTACATTGAGGGACATCTGGGTTCTTTCCAGCTTCTGGCTATTATAAATAAGGCTGCTATGAACACAGTGGAGAATGTGTCCTTATTGTATGCCGGGGAATCCTCTGGGTATATGCCCAGGAGTGATATAGCAGGGTTCTCCATAAGTGTCATGCCCAGTTTTCTGAGGAACTGGCAGGCTGATTTCTACAGTGGTTGTACTAGCTCGCAATTCTACCAGCAGTGGGGGAGTGTTCCTCTTTCTCCACATTCTCACCAACACCTGTTGTCTCCTGTATTTTTAATCTTAACCATTCTGACTGGTGTGAGGTGAAATCTCAGGGTTGTTTTGATTTGCATGTCTCCGATGACTAAGGATATTGGACATTTCTTTAGGTGCTTCTCAGACATTTGAAGGTCTTCAGGTGAAAATTCTTTGTTTAGTTCTGTACCCCATTTTTTTAATCAATATAATTTTTTATTTACATTTCAAATGATTTCCCCTTTTCTAGCCCCCCACTCCCCAAAAGTCCCATAAGACCCTTTCTCTTGCCCTGTCCTCCCACCCACCCCTTCCCTCCCCGTTCTGGTTTTGCCAAATACTGCTTAACTGAGTCTTTCCAGAACAAGGGGCCACTCCTGCTTTCTTCTTGTATCTCATTTGATGTGTGGATTATGTTTTGGGTATTCCAGTTTTCGAGGTTAATATCCACTTATTAGTGAGTGCATACCATGATTCACCTTTTGAGTCTGGGTTACCTCACTTAGTATGATGTTCTCTAGCTCCATCCATTTGCCTAAGAATTTCATGAATTCATTGTTTCTAATGGCTGAATAGTACTCCATTGTGTAGATATACCACATTTTTTGCATCCACTCTTCTGTTGAGGGATACCTGGGTTCTTTCCAGCATCTGGCAATTATATATAGGGCTGCTATGAACATAGTAGAACATGTATCCTTATTACGTGGTGGGGAATCCTCTGGGTATATGCCCAGGAGTGGTATAGCAGGATCTTCTGGAAGTGAGGTGCCCAATTTTCAGAGGGACCGACAGACTGATTTCCAGAGTGGTTGTACCAATTTGCAACCCCACCAGCAGTGGAGGAGTGTTCCTCTTTCTCCACACCCTCTCCAACACCTGCTATCTCCTGAATTTTTAATCTTAGCCATTCTGACTGGTGTAAGGTGAAATTTGATTGTAAGGGTTGTTTTGATTTGCATTTCCCTAATGACTAATGAAGTTGAGCATTTTTTAAGATGCTTCTCCGCCATCTGAAGTTCTTCAGGTGAGAATTCTTTGTTTAACTCTGTACCCCATTTTTAACAGGGTTGTTTGGTTTTCTGGAGTCTAACTTCTTGAGTTCTTTATATATATTGGATATTAGCCCTCTATCTGATGTAGGATTGGTGAAGATCTTTTCCCAATTTGTTGGTTGCCGATTTGTCCTCTTGATGGTGTCCTTTGCCTTACAGAAACTTTGTAATTTTATGAGGTCCCATTTGTCAATTCATGATCTTAGAGCATATGCTATTGGTGTTCTGTTCAGAAACTTTCTCCCTGTACGGATGTCCTCAAGGGTCTTCCCCAGTTTCTTTTCTATTAGCTTCAGAGTGTCTGGCTTTATGTGGAGGTCCTTGATCCATTTGGATTTGAGCTTAGTACAAGGAGATAAGGACGGATCAATTCGCATTCTTCTGCATGCTGCCCTCCAGTTGAACCAGCACCATTTGTTGAAAAGGCTATCTTTTTTCCATTGGATGTTTTCAGCCTCTTTGTCGAGGATCAAGTGGCCATAGGTGTATGGGATCATTTCTGGATCTTCAATCCTGTTCCATTGATCCTCCTGCCTGTCACTATACCAATACCATGCAGTTTTTAACACTATTGCTCTGTAGTATTGCTTGAGGTCAGGGATACTGATTCCCCCAGACTTTCTTTTGTTGCTGAGAATAGTTTTAGCTATCCTGGGTTTTTTGTTGTTCCAGATGAATTTGATAATTGCTCTTTCTAACTCTGTGAAGAATTGAGTTGGGATTTTGATGGGTATTGCATTGAATCTGTATATTGCTTTTGGCAAAATGGCCATTTTAACTATATTGATTCTACTGATCCATGAGCATGGGAGGTTTTCCCATTTTCTGAGGTCTTCTTTGATTTCCCTCTTCAGAGTCTTGAAGTTCTTGCCATACAGATCTTTCACATGTTTGGTAAGAGTCACCCCAAGATACTTTATACTGTTTGTGGCTATTGTGAGGGGGTCATTTCCCTAATTTCTTTCTCAGCCTGCTTATCCTTTGAGTATAGGAAGGCCACTGATTTGCTTGAGTTGATTTTATAACCTGCCACTTTGCTGAAGTTGTTTATCAGCTGTAGGAGTTCTCTAGTGGAGATTTTTGGGTCACTTAGGTAGACTATCATGTTGTCTGCAAATAATGATAGTTTGACCTCTTCCTTTCTGATTTGTATCCCTTTGACCTCCTTATGTTGTCGAATTGCCTGAGCTAGTACCTCAAGTACAATATTGAAAAGATAAGGAGAAAGGGGGCAGCCTTGTCTGGTCCCTGATTTCAGTGGGATTGCTTCAAGTTTCTCTCCATTTAGTTTGATGCTGGCTACCACTTTGCTGTACATTGCTTTAACGATGTTTAGGTATGGGCCTTGAATTCCTGTTCTCTCCAAGACATTAAGCATGAAAGGATGCTGAATTTTGTCAAATGCTTTTTCAGCATCCAATGAAATGACCATGTGGTTTTTTTCTTTGAGTTTGTTTATGTAGTGGATTGCATTGATGGATTTCCGTATATTGAACCAACCCTTCATTCCCGGGATAAAGCCTACTTGATCATGGTGGATGATCATTTTGATGTGTTCTTGGATTCGGTTGGCAAGAATTTTATTGAGTATTTTTGCATCGATGTTCATAAGGGAAATTGGTCTGAAGTTGTCTTTTTCTCTTACTGCCTTTAGTATTCTTTCTTTGTTTAGAACATTTGGTGTTTTGATTATTATGTGACGGGAGTATTTCTGTTCTGGTCCAGTCTGTTTGGAGTTCTGTAGGCTTCTTGTATATTCATGGGCATCTCTCTCTTTAGGTTAGGGAAGTTTTCTTCCATAATTTTATTGAAGATATTTGCTGGCCCTTTAAGTTGTAAATCTTCACTCTCATCTATGCCTATAATCCTTAGGTTTGGTCTTCTCATTGTGTCCTGGATTTCCTGGATATTTTGGGTTACAAGCTTTTTGCATTTTGCATTTTCTTTAACTGTTGAGTCCATGGTTTCTATGGAATCTTCAGCATCTCAGATTCTTTCTTCTATCTCTTGTATTCTGTTGTTGATATTTGCATCTCTGTCCCCTGATTTCTTCCCAAGGCTTTCTATCTCCAAAGTTGTCTCCCTTTGAGTGTTCTTAGTTGTTTCTACTTCTGATTTTAGATCCTGGATGGTTTTGCTTAGCTCCTTCACTTGCTTGTTTGTGCTTTCCTGTAATTCTTTAAGAGATTTTTGTGTTTCCTCTTTCATGACCTCAGCCTGTTGACCAAAGTTCTCCTGTATTTCTTTAAGAGATTTTTGTGTTTCGTTTTTCATGACCTCAGCCTGTTGACCAAAGTTCTCCTGTATTTCTTTAAGTGTTTTTTGCATTTCCTCCTTGTTGGCTTTTGTATTCTCCTGGATTTCTTTCAATGATTTTTGTGTTTCCCTTGCAAGGGCTTCTAACTTTTGATCCATTTTCTCCTGAATTTCTTTAAGTATGTCCTTCATGTGTTCCTGTACCAGCATCATGACCAGTGATTTTAAATCCAAATCTTGTTTTACTGGTGTGATGGGGTATCCAGGACATGCTGGTAGAGGAGAATTGGGTTCAGATGTTGCCATATTGCCTTGATTTCTGTTAGTGACGTTCCTGCGTTTGCCTTTTGCCATCTAGTTCTCACTGGTGTTAGTTGGTCTTGTCAGTGCTGGACTCACCAGTGCAAGCTGCCCCTTCCCAGTTGGCCTCTGGTGCACAGCTTACCTCCTGCACTGCCTGGAGACAGGGTGCTGTTGCCCAGGCTGTTCAGTTCCTGAAGCAGACACCTGAAGGCTCCTGCTGGGGCCTGCTGGATTCACTGGAGCACAGGGACTTCTCCCTGCTGGCCGCCCGGAAGCCCTGCTTGCCTCTTGCAGGACCTGGAGATCTAGTTTTGCTGCCCAGGCTGATCTGGATCCGGAAGCGGAGAGAGTTGAGCTGAGGTCTTCTGCCAGAGGCCTCAGGACTGAGACCCAAGCTCTGGGCCACAGGAGCAAGCCATGCTGAGAGCTCCCAGACTGCCTCTGGGTGCACACCGGGTCTCCTGCACTTCCTGGATACTGAGCTCTGTGGCCCTGGCTGTTTAGATCCCAAAGCAGGCACCAGAAGGCTCCTGCTGGGGCCCGCTGAATTCACCGGAGCACACCGACTTCTCCCTGCTGCCTGCCCGGAAGCCCTGCTTGCCTCTTGTCCTGTACCCCATTTTTAATAGGGTTATTTGGTTCTCTGGAATCTAACTTGTTGAGTTCTTTGTATATCTTGGATATTATCCCTCTGTCAGATGTAGGGATCGTGAAGATATTTTCCTAATCTGTTGGTTGCCATTTTGTCCTTTTGACAGTATCCTTTGCCTTACAGAAACTTTGTAATTTTATGAGGTTCCATTTGCCAATTCTTGATCTTAGAGCATAAGCTATTGGTGTTCTGTTCAGGAAATTTTCTCCTGTGCCCACGTGCTCAAGGCTCTTCCCCAGTTTCTTTTCTATTATTTTCAGTGTGTCTGGTTTTATGTGGACGTCCTTGAACCATTTGGAGTTGAGCTTAGTACAAGGAGATAAGAATGGATTGATTTGCATTCTTCTGCATGCAGACCTCCAGTTGAACCATCATCATGTGTCTAAAATTTTAGCTTGCAAACTAAAAAGGCAAGGACTAAGTGTGAAATATGTCTTCAGGAGTTATTGGACTGGTAAAAACAGTCCAAAAGTTTTCCATTTTATTTTTGGCACTTCTCTTGGTTGCCTTCTGGAACTGATGGTACAACCATACTCCTGAAGGCACTACACAATTTGATACTAAAATTCAGAAAATCAAGTTGGTACTGTCCTGGAAGCTTTCTCCCTACTAAGTATATTTCATAGTAAAGAATGTGCTATCTCAACTGCTGAGTCAAAAGTTTCATTCAGCTGTGAAATCTGTAAAATATAGTAATGACCTATGTAGCAAGGTATTCATGAGTGTAATAGTCATGATTGTTATCAGGGTGACCTATTGTTTTCTGATTAGATGTATGATTTTCAACACAGGAGGAATCTTAGGCCTGCTACTGTAATATAGTGATGAAAATACTATTATAATCTCCTTCTCTTTCTTCCTCTTATCTCAATCCCAAGCTCTGGAATTCTAAAGTCCCTCCTCTGTCTGCCCCATATAGCTACTGGCTGTTGGCCTCTTTATTTACCAAAATCTAAACCAACTGGGTGCAGGTTCCAAGAAGGTACACATAAACACTTAATGTTAGCAGTTTGGGGAACTCAAATTAACAGAATACAGGCAGCATTAGGCCAAACCCACCACACCTACCTATCTATCTCTCTCTGCCTTCTGTTTATTGCCACAATTTGTGAGATTGCAGTTACTGCTCAAGCAGGATGCTTGCCCTCCTGCCTGCTCCCATGTTTCCTCTGATAATGGTCATAGAATCTACCCTGCTAGAACTGTGGCCCCCCAAATGAACATCCTTCTTTTGTATGTTACCTTGATCATGATGTTTTGTTATGGCAATAAAAAGTAACAAAGATGCCCCCTAAACACTATATATATGTGTAAAATTTTGCATTGTGGTGAATTATTCATATCCCTTATGAATTCCAAAAATCAATATAAGCAAACAGTTGATGGGCAATACAATAAAACAAAATAAGGATTATTCATAGTCAAACATTGAAATTCAAATATATAATAGATGAGACTAGGAAAGACAAATATTTTAATGATAAATGACATCATTAAAATGTAGATGAATATTAATTTAGAAAAATTTCACCAAACTTTCTTCCTCCACTAAATTCAGAAATTTTATCAGGCAATATGAAGAATCATGACAAAAATATATAAAATTTAAATATATTGATGTATAAAGCAATATTTTCTATTTCACTTCTGATAATAAAAGTCCAAATTTAATAGTAATTATATCATGTGAAGGAAAACTTTGCTATCATTTTAAGAATGTAACTATGTGACTCAATGTTGAAGTAAACATAGGCTACAATGAAGTAGAATATATAGATGGCTGCTGTTGTTTTATTCTTTTTAACCAGTGTGATCTCTTTAATAATAGGCTTTTGTAGAAAAGATTCTGTGTTCTTTTAATACACATTGAAAAATATATTTTAGTTGTACATAGTTATTAAAGTGACTTGTCAAAAGTGTATGACATTAAAATCACTATCATCTTTGTCGTTTATTTCTAAACTAAATGTGCATCTATTGTGTGAGTCATGAGCTGACTCTTGGATATGCAATATGTAATTGAAACCATTATTTACAAGAACACTATCACACAATTATCCATCATATCTTTATTTTTAAGAGCATAATACTGGAAACATAGCCTTAAAAGAATGCACACCTGATTACTTGTATTTGTTTGTCCCTAAAATGGAATACAAGTAAGCTATTTAAGTAATCAGCTATCCTTCAATAAAACAATCTGAGTGAGTGTCAGGAGCATTGTGCTCAGTTAAAAATATCCAAGTCTACATGGCACATGAGCTTTTTTTTGTCCTGTTATTTGGGGGAAAAGAGAGAGAGAGAGAGAGAGAGAGAGAGAGAGAGAGAGAGAGAGAGAGAGAGAGAGACAGAGACAGAGACAGAGACAGAGAGACAGAGAGAAGAAAGAATGATAGAGAAAGAAAGATAGAGAAAGAAAGAATTAAAGAAAAAGAAAGAAAGAAAGAAGGAAAGAAAGAAGGAAAGAAAGAAAGAAAGAAAGAAAGAAAGAAAGAAAGAAAGAAAGAAAGAAAGAAAGAAAGAAAGAAAGAAAGAAAGAAAGAAAGAAAGAAAGAAAGCAGGAAAGAAAATACAGAAGTTACAACTAGATGAGTCCATTGGGAGGACATAGATAGAAATTGGGATAGAATTGTTCTTTGGTGCTGAGTAATTTCTTATATTGACAATTGTGAGTGTAACACAAATTTATCATGCAACAAGTTATGCTGAATTCTATACAAACAATAGGTGGGAACTAAATGAGGTCTAGTGAATAGGAAAGAATTAAACTTTACTCCTGGTTTTGATTCGCCATAGGAACAGATGGTGGCACTGTAAGAAGAACTAGATAACAAATATGTGGTAATATATTTGTAGTATTTAAGATTTAGTGTGTGTGTGTGTGTGTGTGTGTGTGTGTGTGTGTGTCTGTGTGTGTGTGTGTGTCTGTGTGTGTCTGTGTGTGTGTTTGTGTGTTTGTGTGTATAGTTCTAGTATGTGGTCTTTATAATTCAGTAGCCAGCTCTCATAACTACTGAGTCATCTCTCCAATTTCAAGATGATGTATTATTTTTAAAACTCCTTGTGAACATTTAGCCAGTCAAATATAATACAGATATCCATAATAAAAAAAGTCTGTCTTTTCCAATACTGTAGGTGTAAGGTTGTGTAATAGTCTCAACAGAATGTTCTAGAATGCTTTAGATTTATAGTAAATGCCATATATTTCTGGATGAGGATCATGTGCACTGTTACAGCTGAGACCATGACTTGTTTCCAGGAATGGTGTTCTACATGTAATGACTGTAGCCATTAAGTATCTGTATGATCAGAGATATTCCATGTTGAGTTTCTTCTACTACTTACCAGTCTAGGCTTAAAGCTGCACTGTTGCCTTCAACCCATGCCATTTCCAAGCCTTTAATATTAAAGCTGACTAAGATACAAACACTTCACTCTGTACTTTACTTCAACCAGGCCAGGTACTGGTAACATAAAGCTTTTAGTCTGTTTTCCATTCAGTTTCAAGCTTATCCATCTTCACTCTTTACCTATACTATTTTATTTAGTGTTTTGCTTTCTTTTGTTTTAAAGGAGCAAAATAACATCAGCATGACAAACACAAGCCAAATGACAAGAGAAGACAAAGGATTGGTGGGACATCTTAAGATATTATCTGAACACCTCATTTGGTGTTTTGCTGTACAGTCCTTTTTAGTTTAGGAGACAAGTATGAGTTCTAATATATCTCTTGTGTTGATGTATTACATTAAACATTAAGGCTCATGCCTTTGTCCTCTTTTCTATCACATTCCCTATGCTTTTTCAAAGCCCAAATTCTTATTTTTTTTTTCCCACAAGGTTCTGTGTTTGAGGATTCAGACACATTCTTAATGTTAATTTGAAACAGAATTGGTGATATTCTAGACTTGAATAGTTAGTATAGAAATCTGTCAAAATGGCTCATGCATTCTCTACAGTCCTGTTTCATATCTAATCTTAAGAGTGACATATCTTAATAACTTCACCACAGTGACCTTAAGGATAAAATACACACTACATAAATCTGTGGAGCCCTTATAGCCTTAGACATACATAGTGCTGTATAAGCTGATGGAATTTGCCAGATAGATGATGGATAGTGGATGAATACATCACTGTGTTACTAATGTCTGCGAATTTGGGTAGCATACTTGTTCCATACCCAAGGCTTTACATAATCAAAATACTGTCTATTAGAGTGATCTATTGCTATAATTTATTTTAAATGTAGAACACACCATTTCATATTAATGTAACAGTAACTATTTGGTATATAGCCAACATTCTTTACAAAGAAACCATAATGAAATTAAAACTTCTCTCAAGGTAACATTTAATAGATTTTTACCTGGGATCGTATTGATTTATAATCTATCATACCACATGATCTTGTTTTACTGACACAAAATTAGTAGCTCAGAAAAATAGCAAATAAATACTAAAAGTGTCCTAGTTTTTTTAATTAGAAAAAAGCAAGATTCTACTTTTTTAGGTATAAAAATGCAGGTAGTAACATTTTGATAAATTTATTTTTCTTCTTTTAGTAAGTAACAGCAAATTATGTTGTGTATATCTAACATTTCACAGTATAAATGTTTGTGCCTAATTAACTATGGATAGTTACCTACTTCACATACATTAGTTGGTGAGCAGCCAAAGCTATCAAAACAGCAACCAGGTAGGACAACAAGAGGAGAGCACATCATCAGGTCAATGTATTAGTGGTTTATAAAATGCATTATTTAATTGGTATGATTACAGCAAGACAAACTGTGTTAAAACATTTTATTAGTTAAAATATTTTCAATAAATGTGTACTGTGAGATGCATCATTTTAAAACATTTTCATCAATTCAATATTTTTCAACAAATATATCATGAATATCTACTGTGTAAAACCCCATACTTCAAATTTTATATTTGTTTCCAGATCTCAAACACTGTCTGTTGAAGTTTGGTCTTTTGGAATCTATTGTAGTGTTTAATATTGGCTCACAAGGTCTGGCTATCTCCAGGGATGAGAGGATCTGCAGGTACACAAGTGATGCTATGCATCCTTGCCACCCACCCCCCAAGTTATCCTGACTATTCCATAAAGATGCCTACAGCCTATACCTGGGCAGAAGAGAGATAGGTGAGGCTTGAATTACAGGGCTTTGGGTCCAAAGAGGACCTTGAGGAGAGAGAAGAGAAGGTGGATAGAGGATTAACACTATGAGTTATGAGAACATGGCCATGAGGGCTGACCAGTTGGAGTGAAGAGCTCCCCAGATAGAGCATAGCAAGTTAAAACTTGGAGTTATTGTTAAGGAAACAAACATAATAGCATAGACATAGATATCTGCCCAGCTCTAGTATGTTAAATGATTATTATAAATATAAAAGTCATGTATCTTTAATCTGAGAACTGAATGATCAAAGGTAGCTAGTAACCCTCATTAGATATTAAATTTTTATTATAACTATCATATGGTAATTTCTGAAGAACATGATACTTAGTAAATTTAACTCAGTCATGGCTGGTGTGCCTGCAAATCTATCTATAGGTAAATAGATGGTAGCATTTTGAGAAATCTATAGGCAGGCAGGTGAACCCAAAAGCACACACTTTTGGTGAGAGGCCTCCTCTCAAGTCAATGAGGCATAGAGTGGTAGTGAAGATGTTCGACACACTGCTCTTGATTTTGCATGTATATGCACAGTCCCCTGGATCCAGACACTTGCATGCGGTGCACACACAATTACATATACACAACATAGAAAGACAGTAATAAATAAATAAATAAATAAATAAATAAATAAATAACAGGGAACATATGTATGAATGAACTCAACATAAATGTAATATAAAATCATTGTGTTTTCTAACATTCATAATTTATCCAGGAAATAGAAAAGCTTGCAGAGTTTCTAACTGAGACTTTTTACTAATTGGGGTTAGCATGACACACAGATATATGGATGTTAAATTGGTAGAAAGATGTATTTGGAAGAATAGGGAATAGAAAGTAGGCAGTGGGCAACTCCCTGCGGCCATCTTCGCGGCCCGCTGGGGCAGAAAAGCTTCACTAGATACTGTATTATTTCCAGCTTAAGATCTCTGCCAGCCCGCCAGTCCTTGGGCCTCTGTCCTGCTTGGAAAGCAGCAGCGGGAGAGACTCCCAGCGGCCATATTAGCTGCCTACCAGGGCAGAAAAGCATCACTAGCTTAAGATCTCTGAACTTCGGAGGGCTGAGAAACACCTTAAGGAATGTTCAACATCATTAATCATTAGGGAAATGCAAATCAAAACAACCCTGAGATTTCAAGTCACACCAGTCAGAATGGCTAAGGTCCAAAACTCAGGAGACAGCAGGTACTGGCAAGGATGTAGAGAAAGAGGAACACTCCTCCACTGCTGGTGGGATTGTAAGATGGTGCAACCACTTTGGAAATCAGTCTAGCGGTTCCTCAGAAAACTGGGCATGGCACTTCCGGAGGACCCTGCTATACCACTCCTGGGCATATACCCAGAGGATTCCCCAGCATGTAATAAGGACACATGCTCCACTATGTTTATAACAGCCCTATTTGTAGTAGCCAGAAGCTGGAAACAATCCAGGTGTCCCTCAACAGAGGATTGGATACAAAAAATGTGGTATATTTACACAATGGAGTACTATTCAGCCATTAGAAACAATGAATTCATGAAATTCGTAGACAAATGGATGGAGCTGGAGAACATCATACTAAGTGAGGTAACCCAGTCTCAAAAAATCAGTCATGGTATGCACTCACTGATAAGTGGATAATAACCTAGAAACTTGGAATACCCAAGAAATAATCTACATATTACATGATGTCCAAAAAGAACAGAGGAGTGGCCTCTGGTTCTGGAAAGACTCAATGCAACACTATAGGGGAATACCAGAACAGGGAAGTGGGAAGGAGTTGATGGAGGAACAGGGGGGAGGGAAGAGGGTTTATGGGACTTGCGGGGAGTAGGAACCCAGAAAATGGGAAATCATTTGAAATGTAAATAAAGAATACATCGAATAAAAAAAAAAGATCTCTGGGGGGTGCAAAGCACCAGGGATCTGCCTGCGCTCAGGACCTGAGCACATAGGTGGTTCATCTGCCAGCCAGCCAGTTGTGGGGCCTGTGTCCTGTGTGGAGAGCAGCAGAGGGAGAGACTCCCCGCGGCCATATTCGCTGCCTGTACTGTATTAACCTGAGCTTAAGATCTCTGGGTGTGCCTGTGCCCAGGACCTGAGAACATTGGTGATTCATCTGCCAGTCGGTCCTGGGGCCTATGTCCTACCTGAGAATCAACAGAGGGAGTGACAACCCCACCCCACCCCCAGTACACTTCAAACTATTCCCCCAAATAGAAACAGAAGGAACACTACCCAACTCCTTCTACAAAGCCACAGTTACACAGTTACACTGATACCAAAACCACACAAAGATCTAACTAAGAAAGAGAATTTCAGGCCAATTTCCTTTATGAATATCAATGCAAAAATACTCAATAAAATTCTTGCCCACAGAATCCAAGAACACATCAAAGCGATCATCCACCATGATCAAGTAGGCTTCATCCCAGGGATGCAGGGATAGTTCAATATACGGAAATCCATGAATGTTATCCACTACATAAACAAACTCAAAAAAACACATGATCATTTCATTAGATGCTGAAAAAGCATTTGACAAAATTCAACATCCTTTCATGCTAAAAGTGTTGGAAAGTGCAGGAATTCAAGGCCCATAACTAAACATAGTAAAAGCAATATAAAGCAAACTGGTAGCCAACATCAAACTAAATGGAGAGAATCTTGAAGCAATCCCACTAAAATCAAGGCTGCCCCCTCTTTCCATATCTTTTCCATATAGTTCTTGAAGTCCTAGCTAGAGCAATTAGACCACACAAGGAGGTCAAAGGGATACAAATCAGAAAGGAAGAAGTCAAACTATCACTATTTGCAGATGATATGATAGTATAATTAAGTGACCCAAAAAACTCTACTACAGAAGTACATCTGATAAACAACTTCAGCAAAGCGGCTGGCTACAAAATCAACTCAAGCAAATCAGTAGCCTTTATATATTCAAAGGATAAGCAGACTGAGAAAGAAATTAGGGAAATGACACCCTTCACAATAGCCACAAACAGCATAAAGTATCATGGGGTGACTCTAACCAAACAAGTGAAAGACCTATATGACAAAAACTGCAGATCTCTGAAGAAGGAAATTGAAGAAGATCTCAGAAGATCTCAGAAAATGGAGAAATATTCTATGCTTGTGGATTGGCAGAATTAATATAGTTAAAATGGCCATCTTGCCAAAGGCAATCTACAGATTCAATGCAATCCTCATCAAAATCCCAACTCAGTTCTTCATAGAGCTAGAAAGAGCAATTCTCAAATTCATCTGGAATAACAAAAAAAAAAAACCCAGGATAGCTAAAATTATTCTTAACAATAAGAGAAGTTCTGGGGGATTCAGTATCCCAGACTTTAAACTCTACTACAGAGCAATAGTGATAAAAACTGCATGGTATTGGTACAATGTCTGGCAAGCGGATCAATGGAATAGGACTGAAGACACAGAAATGAACCCACACACCTATGGACACTTGATCTTCAACAAAGGAGCTGAAAGCATCCAGTGGAAAAAAGATAGCCTTTTCAACAAATAGTGCTGGCTCAATTGGAAGTCAGCATGCAGAAGAATGCAAATCGATCCATTCTTATCTCGTTGTACTAAGTTCAACTCCAAATGGATCAAGGACCTCCACATAAAACCTGACACACTGAAACTAATAGAAAAGAAACTGGGGAAGCCCCTTGAGGACATGGGCACAGGGGGAAACTTCCTCAACAGAATACCAATAGCTTATGCTCTAAGATCAAGAATAGACAAATGGGACCTCATAAAACTACAAAGTTTCTGTAAGGCAAAGGACATTGTCAAAAGGACAAAATGTCAACCAACAGATTGGGAAAGGATCTTCACCAACCCTAAATCTGACAGAGGGCTAATATCTAATATATACAAAGAACTCAAGAAGATAGAACCACAAGAGCCAAGGCACAAATCACATAACAAATGACTCCCATGAAGAAGTATGGAGAAGGTCCTGATCCTAGAAAGGATTGATCTAGCATTGGAGGGGAATATAAAGACAGAGAAAAAAAGGAGGGAGGTGATTGGAGAATGGATGGAGAGAAGAAGGTTCATGGGATATATGGGGAGAGGGGATCTGGGAAAGGGGAAATCATATGGAATGTAAACAAAGAATATAGAAAATAAAAATATTTTTAAAAGCCTTTTCAACAAATGGTGCTGGTTCAACTGGAGGTCAGCATGCAGAAGAATGCGAATTGATCCATCCTTGTCTCCTCATACTAAACTCAACTCCAAATGGATCAAGGACCTCCATTTAAAGCCAGACACTCTGAAACTAATAGAAAAGAAACTGGGGAAGACCCTTGAGGACATCGGTACAGGGGGAAAGTTCCTGAACAGAACACCAATAGCTTATGCTCTAAGATCAAGAATTGACAAACGGGACCTCATAAAATTACAAAGTTTCTGTAAAGCAAAGGACATCATCAGGACAAATCGGCAACCAACAAATTGGGAAAAGATATTCACCAACCCTACATCAGATAGAGGGCTAATATCCAATATATACAAAGAACTCAAGAAGTTAGACCCCAGAAAACCAAATAACCCTATTAAAAATGGGGTACAGAGTTAAACAAAGAATTCTCACCTGAAGAACTTCGGATGGCAGAGAAACATCTTAAAAAATGCTGAACTTCACTAGTCATCAGGGAAATGCAAATCAAAACAATCCTGAGATTTCACCTTACACCAGTCAGAATGGCTAAGATTAAAAACTCAGGAGACAGCAGATGTTGGCGAGGATGTGGAGAAAGAGGAACACTCCTCCACTGCTGGTGGGATTGCAAATTAGTACAACCACTCTGGAAATCAGTCTGGCAGTCCCTCAGAAAACTGGGCATGTCACTTCTGAAAGATCCTGCTATACCACTCCTGGGCATATACCCAGAGGATTCCCCACCATGTAATAATGATACATGTTCCACTATGTTCATAGCAGCCCTATTTATAATAGCCAGAAGCTGGAAAGAACACAGGTATCCCTCAACAGAAGAATGAATGCAAAAAATGTGATATATCTACACAATGGAGTACTATTCAGCCATTAGAAACAATGAATTCATGAAATTTTTAGGCAAATGGATGGAGCTGGAGAACATCATACTAAGTGAGGTAGCCCATCATAGTATGCACTCACTAATAAGTGGATATTAGCTTGGAAAACTGGAATATGCAAAACATAATCCACACTTCAAATGAGGTACAAGAAGAACGGAGGAGTGGCCCCTAGTTCTGGAAAGACCCAGTGTAGCAGTATAAGACAAAACCAGAACAGGGAAGTAGGAAGGGATGGGTGGGAGAACAGAGGGAGGGAAGGAGGCTTATGTGACTTTCAGGGAGTGGGGAACCAGAAAAGGCGAAATCATTTGAAATGTAAATAAAAGATATATCGAATAAAATTTAAAAAAATATTTTAAAAAATGGGGTACAGAGCTAAACAAAGAATTTTCGCATGAAGAACTTCGGAGAGCTGAGAAGCACCTTAAGAAATGTTCAACATCATTAATCATTAGGGAAATGCAAATCAAAACAACCCTGAGATTTCACCTCACACCAGTCAGAATGGCTAAGATTAAAAACTCAGGAGACAGTGGGTGTTGGCGAGGATGTGGAGAAAGAGGAACACTCACAGAAACTCAAGGAGGAAATGGGAGATTAAGAAGGTAAGTTTAGTTAGAGTCACCCCTGAGTTTCACCTCACACCAGTCAGAATGTCTAAGGTCAGAAACGCAGGAGACAGCAGGTGTTGGCAAAGATGTGGAGAAAGAGGAACACTTCTACACTGCTGGTGGAACCACTTTGGAAATCAGTCTGGCGTTTCCTCAGAAAACTGGGCATGACACTTCCTGAGGACCCTGCTATACCACTACTGGGCATATACCCAGAGGATTCCCCGGCATACTCCCCTATGTTCATAGAAACCCTATTTGTAATAGCCAGAAGCTGGAAAGAACCCAGGTATCCCTCATCAGAGGAATGGATACAAAAAATGTGGTATATTTACACAATGGAGTACTATTCAGCCATTAGAAACAATGAATTCATGAAATTCTTAGACAAATGGATGGACCTGGAGAACATCGTACTAAGTGACGTAACCCAGTCTCAAAAGATCAATCATGGTATGCACTCACTGATAAGTGGATATTAGCCTAGAAACTTTGAATACCCAAGACATAATCCACATATTAAATGATGTTCAAGAAGAACGGAGTAGTGGCCCCTGGTTCTGGAAAGACTAGGTGCAGCAGTATAGGGCAATACTAGAACAGGGAAGTAGGAAGGGGTAGATGGGGGAACAGGGGGAAAGAAGAGGGCTTATGGGACTTACAGGGAGTGGGGAGCCAGAAAAGGGGAAATCATTTGAAATGTAAATAAAGAATATACCGAATTAAAAAAAAAGAAAAGAAAAAAAGTAGGCTGTGAGGAGATTATGATCTGTTGTATACATGTATTGAAATTTCATGGAATATAAAATATAAAGATTGAAAGCTGATTAAAAAAGAGAACACAAGTGTGATAAATCTAGCTTTAATTTCTATCTTAATGTGCATTTGGTTTTCCATCATAGTTCTAGGCAACTCACTAACGCATAATGCTCACACATGGTAGCAAGGCGAAGCACTTTAGACCAGCCCTTCATCTCTCAACTGCTTGAATCTAGGTAGAGTAAATATTCAAAGATGAGCTCTTCATCTCACCCATAAAATGGAAATACATATGTGTGGAGGTTTTTCTAGGTTTCTTGAATAGTTCAAAATCATGAAGACAGAAAGGCAAACTAATACTTAACCTCACAAGAACTCAAGAAGGTAGACAGTTAAGGCACCTGAAGGAGCCAGACCAGACAACATTCCAGCCACTGTGTAAGGACTACTAATGAATGCCCCCAATCTCCTCCTTGTTTCCTTTACACATTCTCCCTCTTTCCATTACTTTTTATTAGTTTTTCATTACTTTTTATACCATTTAAAAAGTGACCTTGAAACCAGGCAGTGGTGGCACATGTCCTTCCATCCCAGCACAGGGGAGGCAGAGGCAAATCTGTTCAAGGCTAGCCTGGTCAACAAAACAGTTTCCAAGCCAGCCTTGGCTACACAGAAAAGCCCTGTCTCAAACAAACAAACAAACAAACAAACAAAAAACAAACAAAAAACAAACAAACAAACCAAGCAAAACACAAATCTTGCTTTTTCAGTATTTCATATTTAAGCAATTTAATTAGCTTTACTTTGCTAATTTTAAAAATAATAGTAACAATTTCACTAACCCTGGAGACAAGAAATACAGTATTTTCCTTTTAAAATGACATGTTGTTTTTGAATCATTAATATGTTAGTTTAATATTAGAGTGAATAAATGTTTATACTTCAGCTTTTACTTAATAGAGCTGAGTCATCTTGACTTGAAAAAAGAAAATGTGTCACATGAAGAAACCGACCCCACAAATCAATGAGCACCATGCCTGCTCCACCTGATCACACAGTGCTAGAAGTACAAACAAGAGCACATCACAAGTTGTGATACTATCAAACGGTATCTCAGAAACAAAAGCTTAATACAATAAAGACGTAATAAATCAAAGGACTTTTGCTCGAACTCAATATGTGCATTTCTGCACATATAATTAGAAAGATGTAGCTGTTTTTGATTTTCAGAGTTAGACATTTTTTCTATTTAGTTCTAAATATGCTCTCAGGAATATCTCTTCAACTCATGTTTCAAAAAGAGGATTTCTAGCAAGGTTTTTGCAAGTATTATGAAAACAGCATTAATGGTGCTCCCTAAAGAAAAATGAATGACTTAGTTTTCATTTGTTGCATTAAAAAATCACAAAAAATATTACCTATTAACACAAATGATACTAGAGCAAGCCTAGCTCTCATCTGGAGGATATTAACTGCTAAGAGCAAACCATATGTCACATTCATAAATATATTAAGTATACCCATAAGTCTAATTCATGTAAAACGATTATAATTACACATTGAGATTGTGGAGTTCTGCTCAGACTTAAAAACTGAGAATTCCAGAAATATGCATATTGTACCACATCTTTAGAATTTCAGAATATTTAAGTAATAGTGAAGAGCAAGGTTGCCATGTGTCCCTTGCATCTAGAAGGCCACTTGTTTCCCCAGTTCTGTTTCCCCACTTTTATGGGTTATCAGATAGGCATAAAGTAATTGTTAAATTATCAATAAGAACTATAATTCCTTCTGGATTGCCCAGTGGGTCAGATGACAGAGCTTACATTGAATTTATTATTTGGCTCCAAGATTATAAAGTGCAGCTTATGGACCATTGTTTCCAAAATGACCTTCACACAGTGGAGGCAGCATTAAAAACGTGTGATGCCTCTGTTCGTCTTTAATGGAGTAGACAGCCTTCTCTTATGATTTATGTGTTGTGCATCCTTTGTGCTGTTACTTATTTATTTTTCCATTTAAGTCAAAATGAGGACTTAAAGCCATACAACTGTTAATACAATGTTTTAAAAGTAATCTAATTGTAAAGGTAACCTTTATTCAGTAGATATAATTATTATCTCAGAGACTTACTGCTGAATAAGCTCATTTTTCTAGATTTTTCTGAACTCTGGGTAGCTGGTTCAACTCAGCTGTTCTGGCTCAAACTCCTCTCCATGCTGACTCATTCAATATGGCTTCTCTTCTTACTGAATTGCTCTACAAGGCTTCAAACTAACTCTGGCAATCTGTTTTTCTGGCTTCCTTATTCTGTGACTTCAAGTACCTCTGCTGAGCCACACTGAACTGCATGAACTCATGAATAAACTCAACTCTGCTGCACTGCACTCATTGCGTTGACTCCCATCTGGGCATCAGTGATCTCAATTCCACTCTCACATAGCTTTTCTCCTGAGAGTTGGGTGTATCCTATCTCTGAGTATCTGTCAAATGTTTCTCTGATTCATCAATTTTTATGGCCCTCAACTAGATGTCATTGTTTGGTACTAATGGTGTATACTAAAGGATTCTATCCAGAGGGATTAAAGCAGTATTCTAGCCAGATCACTCAGACCTAGAAGGTCTTTGGGTGTGATCAGAGTAGCCATGCTGTTGAATTAAAATTCTTCTAGAACTAATGCTCATGAAATTATTTCAAATTAAATGTTTAGTGAATGTCAAATGTTGAGAAATTGAGCATTTAAATTTCTCTTGAAAAGATGAAAAATGTAAACTCACTAAGCACAGTACTTCACCTTCATTTTATAAAACTTAAGACTTGATTGAAACTTCATTGTATGAAACTTAAGACCCTGATTGAAAAATACTAAAACCTAGCAATTGTATTCTGCTATCTGTACCACAGATCCATGAGAATAGTCAAACAACACACTGTTACATTAGCAATGGCATATAATTGAAATAAAAAGTTCTAAACTTCATATATAATTTAATAAATAGTGATTTTTCACAGCACATACTTATTGTAACCACCAAATGTAGAAATAAAAATGTTAACTGTAGCCAACTGTTAAGAAATGGACATAAATTGTGATTAATATTTAAAGGAGATAGAGAATCAAAGGACTTTCACGTGAGCACAGATCTGCCTGGGTCCACAGGCTAGCTAGAGCTCTGTTTGTGGGGTGACAATTGGATCTGATTCTGGTTTACATGATCCAGTTAGATCCCTGAAATGAAGTTTTCACTTTATAGCTGATAATTAATTGCTACTTTTGTGTTGGAGTTGAGTACAGAATACAGCCTGGTATAGTAAAATTGGGTTAGGATCTTGCATTTCTTTATTGTTTTGTGGCTTTATTACTGTTAAGACACACCAGGAACAAGGCAACTCATATAGAGGAAAGCCCTTAATTGGGGCTGGCTTGCAGTTTTAGAGGTTGTCATGGTGGGAAGTATGACAGCATGCAGTCAGACATGGTACTGGAGACAGAGCTGAGATTTCTCCATCTTGATCCATGAGCAGCAAGGAGAGACTGTGTGCTACACTGGGTGTAGCTTGAACATGGAAGACCTCACAGCCTATCTCCTCAGTTACACATTTCTTCCAACAAGGCCACACTTACTCCAATGATATGACAACCCCTAAGGGTGCCACCCTAAGGTCCAAGCATTCAAAGACAGGAGTCTATGGAGGCTGAACCTATTTAAATTACCACATTTATATTACATTTACAGGGTTTGTTTTACCCACTTAGACCAATAAATCACACACACATACACAGACACATACACAGATACACACACAGAAACACACACACACACACACACATATATATATATAATATATAATTATATATAGTTATACATAGTAATATATGTTATAATAATCACAAATAATTATATTTGTGATTTATATCATATAGTATAAAAATTATATATTTATACATATATAACTGTATATATACTAGACCCCCAGTATACATACATACATATATACACATGTATATGCATATAGCATATATATTAAGTTATGTAAGTACAAAATATCTTGACTCATCTGTGGTAGAGAGTAGCTATTGCAACAGAGGTACTATCATCTAAAGTAGGAGAATAGGCCTAAAGTATCCACTCTTAATCTTGACTGCAGTTTGCCCATTTCACAAACACTGCAGAGACATGGACTTGGGAAGAGTTAGGTGAAATAGCTGCAACTATGTCAAGAAAAGGAGTGCAAAACTCATGTAGTTTGTGGGGTAAAGAGTGGCATTAGGAAACAATAAGGAATGAGTAATTAGTAAAGAAACAGCCCTCAGAGTCAGAGTGCATACAGTATACATTTATGAGGCCATGCTTTTGTTGTAGACCTTGGTGAACTTTAATCAATGGAAGTAAGTTTTAAGAGTTAAACTGGTTTTCAGATGCAGCTTGTTTGGCAAACTGTTTTCCTTAGGCTCAGTTCTACCACTGCATGACAATTATATCTATAATCCAAGCACTTAAGAAATAAAAGCAGGAAGGTCGTATGCTCAAGTCCATAACCCCGCAGAAGAGAGAAACTCGGACTAAATCCCCCTTTTCACTGTGTG